>NW_027611823.1:0-5000 GCF_964261635.1 Lissotriton helveticus
CCTCCTGTTGCGCAGGTTGGAGTTTGAAAAATAGATTGTATTATGCCTTTAGTTTGTGTGTCCTCTAGATCAAGTTGATCTACTGACTTGCGATGCCAAGGCATCTCGCTGTAAAGGAATGCGATGTCACAGCATGCATTTGTGCATTCGAATAGATGGCCGCCTATAACCCCTTCGCTGCGGCGGGTTTTCAAATGGGTTTGGGCATGGAGCTGCCCGGGACCCGTGGAGCCCGTCCTGGGCACTCTGACCTGCTGTTGGCCCGGGGGGAGGACTGCCCGGGACCCGTGGAGCCCGTCCTGGGCACTCTGACAAGCTGTTGGCCCGGGGAAGGGAGCCCCAGACGACCGGGACCCGTGGAGCCCGTCCTGGGCACTCCTGTATGCCGTTGGCCCGGGGAAGGGAGCCCCGGACGTCCGGGTCCCGTGGAACTCGTCCTGGGCACTCTGACATGCCGCTGGCCCGGGGAAGGGTGCCCCGGACGCCCGGGGCCCGTAGCCCGTCCTGGGCACTCTGACAAGCCGTTGGCCCGGGGAAGGGAGCCCTGGACGCCCGGGACCCGTGGAGCCCGTCCTGGGCACTCTGGAATGCTTTGGCCCGGGGAAGGGAGCCCCGGACGCCCGGGGGAGGACTGCCCGGGACCCGTGGAACTGGTCCTGGGCACTTTTACATGCCGTCGGCCTGGAGGTGGGTGCCCTGGACGCCCGGGGGAGGCCTGCCCGGGACCCGTGGAGCCCTTCCCGGGTACTTTGCCAATGCCGTTGGCCTCATGGAGATGGTTGCCCCGGACGCGTCCGGGGGAGGCCTGCGCGGGACCCATGGAGCCCGTCCTGGGCATTGAGCCATGCCGTTGGCCTGGAGATGGGAGCCCCGGACGCCCGGGGGAGGACTGCCCGGTACCCGTGGATCCCGTCCTGGGCTCTTTGACATGCCGTCGGCCTGGAGGTGGGTGCCCCGGACGCCCGGGGGAAGCTGCCCGGGACCCATGGATCCCGTCCTGGGCTCTTTGACATGCCGTCGGCCTGGAGGTGGGAGCCCGGGAGCGGGCTGCCCGGGACCCATGGAGCCCGTCCTGGACACTTTGACATGCCGTCGGCCTGGAGGAGGGTGCCCGGGACGCCCGTGGGAAGCCTGGTCGGGACCCGTGGAGCCCTTCCCGGGTACTTTGCCAATGCCGTTGGCCTCCTGGAGATGTGTGCCCCGAACGCCCGGGGGGAGGGCTGCCCGGGGCCCGTGGAGCCCGCCCTGGGCACTTTGACATGCCTTCGTCCTGGAGGTGGGAGCCCCGGACGCCCGGGGGAGGGCTGCCCGGGACCCATGGAGCCCTTCCCGGTTACTCTGCCATCCCGTTGGCCTCCTGGAGATGGGTGCCCCGGACGCCCGGGGGGAGGTCTGTCCGGGGCCCATGGAGCCCGTCCTGGGCAGTGTGACATGCCGTCGGCCTGGAGGTGGGAGCCCCGGACGCCCGGGGGAGGGCTGCCCGGGACCCATGGAGCCCTTCCCGGTTACTCTGCCATCCCGTTGGCCTCCTGGAGATGGGTGCCCCGGACGCCCGGGGGAGGTCTGTCCGGGGCCCATGGAGCCCGTCCTGGGCAGTGTGACATGCCGTCGGCCTGGAGGTGGGAGCCTCGGACGCCCGGGGGAAGGCTGCCCGGGACCCGTGGAGCCCTTCCCGGTTACTCTGCCATCCCGTTGGCCTCCTGGAGATGGGTGCCCCGGACGCCCGGGGGAGGTCTGTCCGGGGCCCATGGAGCCCGTCCTGGGCAGTGTGACATGCCGTCGGCCTGGAGGTGGGAGCCCCGGACGCCCGGGGGAAGGCTGCCCGGGACCCGTGGAGCCCTTCCCGGGTACTTTGCCATCCCGTTGGCCTCCTGGAGATGGGTGCCCCGGACGCCCGGGGGGAGGTCTGTCCGGGGCCCATGGAGCCCGTCCTGGGCAGTGTGACATGCCGTCGGCCTGGAGGTGGGAGCCCCGGACGCCCGGGGGAAGGCTGCCCGGGACCCGTGGAGCCCTTCCCGGGTACTTTGCCATCCCATTGGCCTCCTGGAGATGGGTGCCCCGGACGCCCAGGGGCGGTCTGTCAGGGACACGTGGAGCCCGTCCTGGGCATTGAGCCATGCCGTTGGCCCGGAGAATGGAGCCCCCAGACGCCCGGGGGAGGTGTTGCCCAGGCATATCTCATCTGGTCCCCCGGGCAGAGAACCACCAGCCCGGGAGAGGTGTCCGGGCGTACCCTGCCCCTAGTAATCCGGAGGGAAATTACCCCCCTTTCTTGCAATCCGTGCACGCGAGGTGACAGAGGGGACCCAAGGCGTAAAAGAACCCGACCTCATGGAGCCCTAGCTGGGATCCGGGAGGCGAATGGCACCTCATCGGGACTTCCAGGGAAGCCCAGCCATCTGGTCGCCCCATTGGAAAGCATCGCGGGCGACCAGATGGCCGGGATCGAAAGGACTCCCAGCTCCCCATCCATCCCAAGCCTTCGCGGTAGGGTTCCTGACTTCCTGCCCACGCAAGGCAGGGCTCTTGGACCCCGGCTGGGCCTCAGGCGCAGGTTGGACCACCGGAGCTCTAGGGCCCGGACGACCTGGGGGGAGGAATGCCCGGGACCCGTGGAGCCCGTCCTGGGTACTTTGACATGCCGTCGGCCTGGAGGTGGGTGCCCCGGACGCCCGGGGGAAGCTGCCCGGGACCCATGGAGCCCGTCCTGGGTACTTTGACATTCCGTCGGCCTGGAGGTGGGAGCCCCGGATGCCCGGGGAGAGGTCTGCCCGGGACCCATGGAGCCCGTCCTGGGTACTTTGCCTATGCCGTTGGCCTCATGGAGACGGGTGTCCCAGACGCCCGGGGGAGGACTGTCCCAGACTCATGGAGCCCGTCCTGGGCACTTTGACATGCCGTCTGCCTGGAGGTGGGAGCCCCGGACGCCCAGGGGAGGGCTGCCCGGGACCCATGGAGCCCGACCCGGGCACGCTGCCATGCCGTCAGCCTGGATGGAGCCCCGGACGTCCGGGGTACGAGTGACCGGGACGCATGGAGCCCGTCCTGGGCACTTTTCCGTGCCTTCGGCCTGGAGCCCCCAGACACCCAGGGGAGGGCCACCGTGAAAACCATGGAGCCCGACCCGGGCACTCTGCCATACCGTCAGCCTAGATGGAGCCCCGGACGCCCAGGGGACGAATGCCCGGGACGCATGGAGCCCGTCCTGGGCACTTTTCCATGCATTCGGCCTGGAGCCCCCAGACACCCAGGGGAGGACATCCCTGGAAACCATGGATCACGACCCGGGCACTCTGCCATGCCGTCAGCCTGGATGGAGCCCCGGACGCCCGGGGGATGAATGCCCGGGACGCATGGAGCCTGTCCTGGGCACTTTTCCATGCCGTCAGCCTGGATGGAGCCCCGGACGCCCGGGTGACGACTGCCCAGGAGCCATGGAGCCCGTCCTGGGCAATTTGACATGCGGTTGGCCTGGAGGAAGGAAGCCCCGGGTGGCCTAGGGAGGTGTTGCCCAGGCATAGCCCATCTGGTCCCCATGGCAGAGAACCGCCAGCCTCGGAGGGGTGTCCGGGCGTACCCTTCTCCCTAGTAATCCGGAGGAAAATTACCCCCTTTTCTTGTAATCTGTGCACGCGAGGTGACAGAGGGGACCCAAGGCGCGAATGTACCCGACCTCCTGGAGCCCTCGCTGGGATCCGGGCGGCGAATGGCACCTCATCGGGACTTCCAGGGAAGTTCGGCCATCTGGTCGCCCTTATAGGAAAGCGTTGCGGGCGACCAGATGCCCGAGGGGATCCGGGCGACCAGATGGCCGAGGGAATCTGGGCGATCAGATGGCTGGACACGGAAGTGAAGCCGCCTGGACTCTCCCGACCCTGTCCCTGTCCCCGTCCCCGTCCCGGGACGAATGCCCGGGACGCATGGAGCCCGTCCTGGGCACTTTTCCATGCCTTCGGCCTGGAGCCCCCAGACACCCAGGGGAGGACCACCGTGAAAACCATGGAGCCCGACCCGGGCACTCTGCTATACCGTCAGCCTGGATTGAGCCCCGGACGCCCGGGGGACGAATGCCCGGGACGCATGGAGCCCGTCCTGGGCACTTTTCCATGCCTTCGGCCTGGAGCCCCCAGACACCCAGGGGAGGACCACCGTGAAAACCATGGAGCCCGACCCGGGCACTCTGCCATACCGTCAGCCTGGATGGAGCCCCGGACGCCCGGGGGCCGAATGCCCGAGACGCATGGAGCCCGTCCTGGGCACTTTTCCATGCCGCCGGGGTGGATGGAGCCCCGGGCGCCCAGGGGACGACTGCCCAAGAGCCATGGAGCCCGTCCTGGGCAATTTGACATGCCGTCGGCCTGGCGGAAGGAAGCCACGGGTGGCCTAGGGAGGTGTTACCCAGGCATAGCCTATCTGGTCCCCATGGCAGAGAACCACCAGCCTTGGAGGGGCGTCCGGGCGTACCCTGTCCCTAGTAATCCGGAGGGAAAATACCCTCCTTTCTTGTAAACTCTGCACGCGAGGTGACAGAGGGGACCCAAAGCGTGAAAGTACCCGACCTCCTGGAGCCCTCGCTGGGATCTGGGAGGCAAATGGCACCTCATCGGGACTTCCAGGGAAGTTCGGCCATCTGGTCGTCGCATTTGTGGAGCCCTGGGAGAGAACTGGGGCTCGGCAGGGCCAGGGTGCCAGCAGGTCCCAGTCTGCCAGGTCACCAGGTCTGGGGATATGCTGCCCATGCGCTGCCGGGGCCCGGGCATGACCTCCGGTGGGCCCTCAGGTGCGTCAGTCCGGCACGGGGAGGCTCTGAACCTGCTTGGCTGGGGCCAGGGCTCCACAAATCCACTCGCCCGCTCGACCGGGGCCTAAACGGCATCCGGCTCATGGCGGGCTTGGGGCTTAGCTTCCAAACCCTACCCCCAGGCCAGGGAGAGCCTCTGCAGGCCCCGATGGTCCCCAGCGCCCGGAACCTCGGCTGGCTTGCAGGACGGGGGCTCCAG
>NW_027611823.1:17500-22500 GCF_964261635.1 Lissotriton helveticus
ACATCGGAACCCCTTCCCGGGCCCTTGGCAGTGCGGCAGGCTGGGAGACAGGGCCCAGGGCCGGAGAAACCGACCCGGGGCCCGGCCGGGCCCCTGGACGCAGCCGGGGCTCCCAAGCCCGGAGGTGCATGGGACGCCTCCCCGGTCCCTCCGGACCCCGTCCCGGGCACCCTGCCACGCAGCAGGACCAAGGACAGAGCCCGGGGTGGGGAGGCCGCCCTCCCCGGGCCCTCAGGGGCCCTAGCCACTGCTCCTGAACCCAGCCAAGCAAGGGGAGGCTCCCCGGGCACACCGGAACCCCTTTCCGGGCCCTTGGCAGTGCGGCAGGCTGGGAGACAGGGCCCAGGGCCGTGGCACCCGACCCGGGGCCCGGCCGGGCCCCTGGACCCAGCCTGGGCTCCCAAGCCCGGAGGCGCAGGGGAAGCCTCCCCGGGCCCTCCAGGACCCCGTCCCGGGCACCCTGCCACGCAGCAGGACCAAGGACAGCGCCCGGGATGGGGAGGCCGCCCTCCCCTGGATCTCAGGCCTTCCATGTCAGCCCGGCAATCTGGTCGCCCCATTGGAAAGCATTGCGCGCTACTATTGCAAACACATTATCTACCGGACTTGCTCTAGATGGCGCTCCAACATAAGGAATGTACCAACACCTTCCCTACTGGAATCGTGACGAGCAGGAGCCGTCGTTAGCACTGAAGGGGCTAGTATATCAACACTTTCCCTCCTGTTGCGCAGGTTGGAGTTTGAAAAATAGATTGTATTATGCCTTTAGTTTGTGTGTCCTCTAGATCAAGTTGATCTACTGACTTGCGATGCCAAGGCATCTCGCTGTAAAGGAATGCGATGTCACAGCATGCATTTGTGCATTCGAATAGATGGCCGCCTATAACCCCTTCGCTGCGGCGGGTTTTCAAATGGGTTTGGGCATGGAGCTGCCCGGGACCCGTGGAGCCCGTCCTGGGCACTCTGACCTGCTGTTGGCCCGGGGGGAGGACTGCCCGGGACCCGTGGAGCCCGTCCTGGGCACTCTGACAAGCTGTTGGCCCGGGGAAGGGAGCCCCAGACGACCGGGACCCGTGGAGCCCGTCCTGGGCACTCCTGTATGCCGTTGGCCCGGGGAAGGGAGCCCCGGACGTCCGGGTCCCGTGGAACTCGTCCTGGGCACTCTGACATGCCGCTGGCCCGGGGAAGGGTGCCCCGGACGCCCGGGGCCCGTAGCCCGTCCTGGGCACTCTGACAAGCCGTTGGCCCGGGGAAGGGAGCCCTGGACGCCCGGGACCCGTGGAGCCCGTCCTGGGCACTCTGGAATGCTTTGGCCCGGGGAAGGGAGCCCCGGACGCCCGGGGGAGGACTGCCCGGGACCCGTGGAACTGGTCCTGGGCACTTTTACATGCCGTCGGCCTGGAGGTGGGTGCCCTGGACGCCCGGGGGAGGCCTGCCCGGGACCCGTGGAGCCCTTCCCGGGTACTTTGCCAATGCCGTTGGCCTCATGGAGATGGTTGCCCCGGACGCGTCCGGGGGAGGCCTGCGCGGGACCCATGGAGCCCGTCCTGGGCATTGAGCCATGCCGTTGGCCTGGAGATGGGAGCCCCGGACGCCCGGGGGAGGACTGCCCGGTACCCGTGGATCCCGTCCTGGGCTCTTTGACATGCCGTCGGCCTGGAGGTGGGTGCCCCGGACGCCCGGGGGAAGCTGCCCGGGACCCATGGATCCCGTCCTGGGCTCTTTGACATGCCGTCGGCCTGGAGGTGGGAGCCCGGGAGCGGGCTGCCCGGGACCCATGGAGCCCGTCCTGGACACTTTGACATGCCGTCGGCCTGGAGGAGGGTGCCCGGGACGCCCGTGGGAAGCCTGGTCGGGACCCGTGGAGCCCTTCCCGGGTACTTTGCCAATGCCGTTGGCCTCCTGGAGATGTGTGCCCCGAACGCCCGGGGGGAGGGCTGCCCGGGGCCCGTGGAGCCCGCCCTGGGCACTTTGACATGCCTTCGTCCTGGAGGTGGGAGCCCCGGACGCCCGGGGGAGGGCTGCCCGGGACCCATGGAGCCCTTCCCGGTTACTCTGCCATCCCGTTGGCCTCCTGGAGATGGGTGCCCCGGACGCCCGGGGGGAGGTCTGTCCGGGGCCCATGGAGCCCGTCCTGGGCAGTGTGACATGCCGTCGGCCTGGAGGTGGGAGCCCCGGACGCCCGGGGGAGGGCTGCCCGGGACCCATGGAGCCCTTCCCGGTTACTCTGCCATCCCGTTGGCCTCCTGGAGATGGGTGCCCCGGACGCCCGGGGGAGGTCTGTCCGGGGCCCATGGAGCCCGTCCTGGGCAGTGTGACATGCCGTCGGCCTGGAGGTGGGAGCCCCGGACGCCCGGGGGAAGGCTGCCCGGGACCCGTGGAGCCCTTCCCGGTTACTCTGCCATCCCGTTGGCCTCCTGGAGATGGGTGCCCCGGACGCCCGGGGGAGGTCTGTCCGGGGCCCATGGAGCCCGTCCTGGGCAGTGTGACATGCCGTCGGCCTGGAGGTGGGAGCCCCGGACGCCCGGGGGAAGGCTGCCCGGGACCCGTGGAGCCCTTCCCGGGTACTTTGCCATCCCGTTGGCCTCCTGGAGATGGGTGCCCCGGACGCCCGGGGGGAGGTCTGTCCGGGGCCCATGGAGCCCGTCCTGGGCAGTGTGACATGCCGTCGGCCTGGAGGTGGGAGCCCCGGACGCCCGGGGGAAGGCTGCCCGGGACCCGTGGAGCCCTTCCCGGGTACTTTGCCATCCCATTGGCCTCCTGGAGATGGGTGCCCCGGACGCCCAGGGGCGGTCTGTCAGGGACACGTGGAGCCCGTCCTGGGCATTGAGCCATGCCGTTGGCCCGGAGAATGGAGCCCCCAGACGCCCGGGGGAGGTGTTGCCCAGGCATATCTCATCTGGTCCCCCGGGCAGAGAACCACCAGCCCGGGAGAGGTGTCCGGGCGTACCCTGCCCCTAGTAATCCGGAGGGAAATTACCCCCCTTTCTTGCAATCCGTGCACGCGAGGTGACAGAGGGGACCCAAGGCGTAAAAGAACCCGACCTCATGGAGCCCTAGCTGGGATCCGGGAGGCGAATGGCACCTCATCGGGACTTCCAGGGAAGCCCAGCCATCTGGTCGCCCCATTGGAAAGCATCGCGGGCGACCAGATGGCCGGGATCGAAAGGACTCCCAGCTCCCCATCCATCCCAAGCCTTCGCAGTAGGGTTCCTGACTTCCTGCCCACGCAAGGCAGGGCTCTTGGACCCCGGCTGGGCCTCAGGCGCAGGTTGGACCACCGGAGCTCTAGGGCCCGGACGACCTGGGGGGAGGAATGCCCGGGACCCGTGGAGCCCGTCCTGGGTACTTTGACATGCCGTCGGCCTGGAGGTGGGTGCCCCGGACGCCCGGGGGAAGCTGCCCGGGACCCATGGAGCCCGTCCTGGGTACTTTGACATTCCGTCGGCCTGGAGGTGGGAGCCCCGGATGCCCGGGGAGAGGTCTGCCCGGGACCCATGGAGCCCGTCCTGGGTACTTTGCCTATGCCGTTGGCCTCATGGAGACGGGTGTCCCAGACGCCCGGGGGAGGACTGTCCCAGACTCATGGAGCCCGTCCTGGGCACTTTGACATGCCGTCTGCCTGGAGGTGGGAGCCCCGGACGCCCAGGGGAGGGCTGCCCGGGACCCATGGAGCCCGACCCGGGCACGCTGCCATGCCGTCAGCCTGGATGGAGCCCCGGACGTCCGGGGTACGAGTGACCGGGACGCATGGAGCCCGTCCTGGGCACTTTTCCGTGCCTTCGGCCTGGAGCCCCCAGACACCCAGGGGAGGGCCACCGTGAAAACCATGGAGCCCGACCCGGGCACTCTGCCATACCGTCAGCCTAGATGGAGCCCCGGACGCCCAGGGGACGAATGCCCGGGACGCATGGAGCCCGTCCTGGGCACTTTTCCATGCATTCGGCCTGGAGCCCCCAGACACCCAGGGGAGGACATCCCTGGAAACCATGGATCACGACCCGGGCACTCTGCCATGCCGTCAGCCTGGATGGAGCCCCGGACGCCCGGGGGATGAATGCCCGGGACGCATGGAGCCTGTCCTGGGCACTTTTCCATGCCGTCAGCCTGGATGGAGCCCCGGACGCCCGGGTGACGACTGCCCAGGAGCCATGGAGCCCGTCCTGGGCAATTTGACATGCGGTTGGCCTGGAGGAAGGAAGCCCCGGGTGGCCTAGGGAGGTGTTGCCCAGGCATAGCCCATCTGGTCCCCATGGCAGAGAACCGCCAGCCTCGGAGGGGTGTCCGGGCGTACCCTTCTCCCTAGTAATCCGGAGGAAAATTACCCCCTTTTCTTGTAATCTGTGCACGCGAGGTGACAGAGGGGACCCAAGGCGCGAATGTACCCGACCTCCTGGAGCCCTCGCTGGGATCCGGGCGGCGAATGGCACCTCATCGGGACTTCCAGGGAAGTTCGGCCATCTGGTCGCCCTTATAGGAAAGCGTTGCGGGCGACCAGATGCCCGAGCGACCAGATGGCCGAGGGAATCTGGGCGATCAGATGGCTGGACACGGAAGTGAAGCCGCCTGGACTCTCCCGACCCTGTCCCTGTCCCCGTCCCCGTCCCGGGACGAATGCCCGGGACGCATGGAGCCCGTCCTGGGCACTTTTCCATGCCTTCGGCCTGGAGCCCCCAGACACCCAGGGGAGGACCACCGTGAAAACCATGGAGCCCGACCCGGGCACTCTGCTATACCGTCAGCCTGGATTGAGCCCCGGACGCCCGGGGGACGAATGCCCGGGACGCATGGAGCCCGTCCTGGGCACTTTTCCATGCCTTCGGCCTGGAGCCCCCAGACACCCAGGGGAGGACCACCGTGAAAACCATGGAGCCCGACCCGGGCACTCTGCCATACCGTCAGCCTGGATGGAGCCCCGGACGCCCGGGGGACGAATGCCCGAGACGCATGGAGCCCGTCCTGGGCACTTTTCCATGCCGCCGGGGTGGATGGAGCCCCGG
>NW_027611823.1:35000-42500 GCF_964261635.1 Lissotriton helveticus
CCGTCCCGGGCACCCTGCCACGCAGCAGGACCAAGGACAGAGCCCGGGGTGGGGAGGCCGCCCTCCCCGGGCCCTCAGGGGCCCTAGCCACTGCTCCTGAACCCAGCCAAGCAAGGGGAGGCTCCCCGGGCACATCGGAACCCCTTCCCGGGCCCTTGGCAGTGCGGCACGCTGGGAGACAGGGCCCAGGGCCGGAGAAACCGACCCGGGGCCCGGCCGGGCCCCTGGACGCAGCCGGGGCTCCCAAGCCCGGAGGTGCATGGGACGCCTCCCCGGTCCCTCCGGACCCCGTCCCGGGCACCCTGCCACGCAGCAGGACCAAGGACAGAGCCCGGGGTGGGGAGGCCACCCTCCCCGGGCCCTCAGGGGCCCTAGCCACTGCTCCTGAACCCCGCCAAGCAAGGGGAGGCTCCCCGGGCACACCGGAACCCCTTCCCGGGCCCTTGGCAGTGCGGCAGGCTGGGAGACAGGGCCCAGGGCCGGAGAAACCGACCCGGGGCCCGGCCGGGCACCTGGACGCAGCCGGGGCTCCCAAGCCCGGAGGTGCATGGGACGCCTCCCCGGTCCCTCCGGACCCCGTCCCGGGCACCCTGCCACGCAGCAGGACCAAGGACAGAGCCCGGGGTGGGGAGGCCGCCCTCCCCGGGCCCTCAGGGGCCCTAGCCACTGCTCCTGAACCCAGCCAAGCAAGGGGAGGCTCCCCGGGCACATCGGAACCCCTTCCCGGGCCCTTGGCAGTGCGGCAGGCTGGGAGACAGGGCCCAGGGCCGGAGAAACCGACCCGGGGCCCGGCCGGGCCCCTGGACGCAGCCGGGGCTCCCAAGCCCGGAGGTGCATGGGACGCCTCCCCGGTCCCTCCGGACCCCGTCCCGGGCACCCTGCCACGCAGCAGGACCAAGGACAGAGCCCGGGGTGGGGAGGCCGCCCTCCCCGGGCCCTCAGGGGCCCTAGCCACTGCTCCTGAACCCAGCCAAGCAAGGGGAGGCTCCCCGGGCACACCGGAACCCCTTTCCGGGCCCTTGGCAGTGCGGCAGGCTGGGAGACAGGGCCCAGGGCCGTGGCACCCGACCCGGGGCCCGGCCGGGCCCCTGGACCCAGCCTGGGCTCCCAAGCCCGGAGGCGCAGGGGAAGCCTCCCCGGGCCCTCCAGGACCCCGTCCCGGGCACCCTGCCACGCAGCAGGACCAAGGACAGCGCCCGGGATGGGGAGGCCGCCCTCCCCTGGATCTCAGGCCTTCCATGTCAGCCCGGCAATCTGGTCGCCCCATTGGAAAGCATTGCGCGCTACTATTGCAAACACATTATCTACCGGACTTGCTCTAGATGGCGCTCCAACATAAGGAATGTACCAACACCTTCCCTACTGGAATCGTGACGAGCAGGAGCCGTCGTTAGCACTGAAGGGGCTAGTATATCAACACTTTCCCTCCTGTTGCGCAGGTTGGAGTTTGAAAAATAGATTGTATTATGCCTTTAGTTTGTGTGTCCTCTAGATCAAGTTGATCTACTGACTTGCGATGCCAAGGCATCTCGCTGTAAAGGAATGCGATGTCACAGCATGCATTTGTGCATTCGAATAGATGGCCGCCTATAACCCCTTCGCTGCGGCGGGTTTTCAAATGGGTTTGGGCATGGAGCTGCCCGGGACCCGTGGAGCCCGTCCAGGGCACTCTGACCTGCTGTTGGCCCGGGGCGAGGACTGCCCGGGACCCGTGGAGCCCGTCCTGGGCACTCTGACAAGCTGTTGGCCCGGGGAAGGGAGCCCCAGACGACCGGGACCCGTGGAGCCCGTCCTGGGCACTCCTGTATGCCGTTGGCCCGGGGAAGGGAGCCCCGGACGTCCGGGTCCCGTGGAACTCGTCCTGGGCACTCTGACATGCCGCTGGCCCGGGGAAGGGTGCCCCGGACGCCCGGGGCCCGTAGCCCGTCCTGGGCACTCTGACAAGCCGTTGGCCCGGGGAAGGGAGCCCTGGACGCCCGGGACCCGTGGAGCCCGTCCTGGGCACTCTGGAATGCTTTGGCCCGGGGAAGGGAGCCCCGGACGCCCGGGGGAGGACTGCCCGGGACCCGTGGAACTGGTCCTGGGCACTTTTACATGCCGTCGGCCTGGAGGTGGGTGCCCTGGACGCCCGGGGGAGGCCTGCCCGGGACCCGTGGAGCCCTTCCCGGGTACTTTGCCAATGCCGTTGGCCTCATGGAGATGGTTGCCCCGGACGCGTCCGGGGGAGGCCTGCGCGGGACCCATGGAGCCCGTCCTGGGCATTGAGCCATGCCGTTGGCCTGGAGATGGGAGCCCCGGACGCCCGGGGGAGGACTGCCCGGTACCCGTGGATCCCGTCCTGGGCTCTTTGACATGCCGTCGGCCTGGAGGTGGGTGCCCCGGACGCCCGGGGGAAGCTGCCCGGGACCCATGGATCCCGTCCTGGGCTCTTTGACATGCCGTCGGCCTGGAGGTGGGAGCCCGGGAGCGGGCTGCCCGGGACCCATGGAGCCCGTCCTGGACACTTTGACATGCCGTCGGCCTGGAGGAGGGTGCCCGGGACGCCCGTGGGAAGCCTGGTCGGGACCCGTGGAGCCCTTCCCGGGTACTTTGCCAATGCCGTTGGCCTCCTGGAGATGTGTGCCCCGAACGCCCGGGGGGAGGGCTGCCCGGGGCCCGTGGAGCCCGCCCTGGGCACTTTGACATGCCTTCGTCCTGGAGGTGGGAGCCCCGGACGCCCGGGGGAGGGCTGCCCGGGACCCATGGAGCCCTTCCCGGTTACTCTGCCATCCCGTTGGCCTCCTGGAGATGGGTGCCCCGGACGCCCGGGGGGAGGTCTGTCCGGGGCCCATGGAGCCCGTCCTGGGCAGTGTGACATGCCGTCGGCCTGGAGGTGGGAGCCCCGGACGCCCGGGGGAGGGCTGCCCGGGACCCATGGAGCCCTTCCCGGTTACTCTGCCATCCCGTTGGCCTCCTGGAGATGGGTGCCCCGGACGCCCGGGGGAGGTCTGTCCGGGGCCCATGGAGCCCGTCCTGGGCAGTGTGACATGCCGTCGGCCTGGAGGTGGGAGCCCCGGACGCCCGGGGGAAGGCTGCCCGGGACCCGTGGAGCCCTTCCCGGTTACTCTGCCATCCCGTTGGCCTCCTGGAGATGGGTGCCCCGGACGCCCGGGGGAGGTCTGTCCGGGGCCCATGGAGCCCGTCCTGGGCAGTGTGACATGCCGTCGGCCTGGAGGTGGGAGCCCCGGACGCCCGGGGGAAGGCTGCCCGGGACCCGTGGAGCCCTTCCCGGGTACTTTGCCATCCCGTTGGCCTCCTGGAGATGGGTGCCCCGGACGCCCGGGGGGAGGTCTGTCCGGGGCCCATGGAGCCCGTCCTGGGCAGTGTGACATGCCGTCGGCCTGGAGGTGGGAGCCCCGGACGCCCGGGGGAAGGCTGCCCGGGACCCGTGGAGCCCTTCCCGGGTACTTTGCCATCCCATTGGCCTCCTGGAGATGGGTGCCCCGGACGCCCAGGGGCGGTCTGTCAGGGACACGTGGAGCCCGTCCTGGGCATTGAGCCATGCCGTTGGCCCGGAGAATGGAGCCCCCAGACGCCCGGGGGAGGTGTTGCCCAGGCATATCTCATCTGGTCCCCCGGGCAGAGAACCACCAGCCCGGGAGAGGTGTCCGGGCGTACCCTGCCCCTAGTAATCCGGAGGGAAATTACCCCCCTTTCTTGCAATCCGTGCACGCGAGGTGACAGAGGGGACCCAAGGCGTAAAAGAACCCGACCTCATGGAGCCCTAGCTGGGATCCGGGAGGCGAATGGCACCTCATCGGGACTTCCAGGGAAGCCCAGCCATCTGGTCGCCCCATTGGAAAGCATCGCGGGCGACCAGATGGCCGGGATCGAAAGGACTCCCAGCTCCCCATCCATCCCAAGCCTTCGCGGTAGGGTTCCTGACTTCCTGCCCACGCAAGGCAGGGCTCTTGGACCCCGGCTGGGCCTCAGGCGCAGGTTGGACCACCGGAGCTCTAGGGCCCGGACGACCTGGGGGGAGGAATGCCCGGGACCCGTGGAGCCCGTCCTGGGTACTTTGACATGCCGTCGGCCTGGAGGTGGGTGCCCCGGACGCCCGGGGGAAGCTGCCCGGGACCCATGGAGCCCGTCCTGGGTACTTTGACATTCCGTCGGCCTGGAGGTGGGAGCCCCGGATGCCCGGGGAGAGGTCTGCCCGGGACCCATGGAGCCCGTCCTGGGTACTTTGCCTATGCCGTTGGCCTCATGGAGACGGGTGTCCCAGACGCCCGGGGGAGGACTGTCCCAGACTCATGGAGCCCGTCCTGGGCACTTTGACATGCCGTCTGCCTGGAGGTGGGAGCCCCGGACGCCCAGGGGAGGGCTGCCCGGGACCCATGGAGCCCGACCCGGGCACGCTGCCATGCCGTCAGCCTGGATGGAGCCCCGGACGTCCGGGGTACGAGTGACCGGGACGCATGGAGCCCGTCCTGGGCACTTTTCCGTGCCTTCGGCCTGGAGCCCCCAGACACCCAGGGGAGGGCCACCGTGAAAACCATGGAGCCCGACCCGGGCACTCTGCCATACCGTCAGCCTAGATGGAGCCCCGGACGCCCAGGGGACGAATGCCCGGGACGCATGGAGCCCGTCCTGGGCACTTTTCCATGCATTCGGCCTGGAGCCCCCAGACACCCAGGGGAGGACATCCCTGGAAACCATGGATCACGACCCGGGCACTCTGCCATGCCGTCAGCCTGGATGGAGCCCCGGACGCCCGGGGGATGAATGCCCGGGACGCATGGAGCCTGTCCTGGGCACTTTTCCATGCCGTCAGCCTGGATGGAGCCCCGGACGCCCGGGTGACGACTGCCCAGGAGCCATGGAGCCCGTCCTGGGCAATTTGACATGCGGTTGGCCTGGAGGAAGGAAGCCCCGGGTGGCCTAGGGAGGTGTTGCCCAGGCATAGCCCATCTGGTCCCCATGGCAGAGAACCGCCAGCCTCGGAGGGGTGTCCGGGCGTACCCTTCTCCCTAGTAATCCGGAGGAAAATTACCCCCTTTTCTTGTAATCTGTGCACGCGAGGTGACAGAGGGGACCCAAGGCGCGAATGTACCCGACCTCCTGGAGCCCTCGCTGGGATCCGGGCGGCGAATGGCACCTCATCGGGACTTCCAGGGAAGTTCGGCCATCTGGTCGCCCTTATAGGAAAGCGTTGCGGGCGACCAGATGCCCGAGCGACCAGATGGCCGAGGGAATCTGGGCGATCAGATGGCTGGACACGGAAGTGAAGCCGCCTGGACTCTCCCGACCCTGTCCCTGTCCCCGTCCCCGTCCCGGGACGAATGCCCGGGACGCATGGAGCCCGTCCTGGGCACTTTTCCATGCCTTCGGCCTGGAGCCCCCAGACACCCAGGGGAGGACCACCGTGAAAACCATGGAGCCCGACCCGGGCACTCTGCTATACCGTCAGCCTGGATTGAGCCCCGGACGCCCGGGGGACGAATGCCCGGGACGCATGGAGCCCGTCCTGGGCACTTTTCCATGCCTTCGGCCTGGAGCCCCCAGACACCCAGGGGAGGACCACCGTGAAAACCATGGAGCCCGACCCGGGCACTCTGCCATACCGTCAGCCTGGATGGAGCCCCGGACGCCCGGGGGACGAATGCCCGAGACGCATGGAGCCCGTCCTGGGCACTTTTCCATGCCGCCGGGGTGGATGGAGCCCCGGGCGCCCAGGGGACGACTGCCCAAGAGCCATGGAGCCCGTCCTGGGCAATTTGACATGCCGTCGGCCTGGCGGAAGGAAGCCACGGGTGGCCTAGGGAGGTGTTACCCAGGCATAGCCTATCTGGTCCCCATGGCAGAGAACCACCAGCCTTGGAGGGGCGTCCGGGCGTACCCTGTCCCTAGTAATCCGGAGGGAAAATACCCTCCTTTCTTGTAAACTCTGCACGCGAGGTGACAGAGGGGACCCAAAGCGTGAAAGTACCCGACCTCCTGGAGCCCTCGCTGGGATCTGGGAGGCAAATGGCACCTCATCGGGACTTCCAGGGAAGTTCGGCCATCTGGTCGTCGCATTTGTGGAGCCCTGGGAGAGAACTGGGGCTCGGCAGGGCCAGGGTGCCAGCAGGTCCCAGTCTGCCAGGTCACCAGGTCTGGGGATATGCTGCCCATGCGCTGCCGGGGCCCGGGCATGACCTCCGGTGGGCCCTCAGGTGCGTCAGTCCGGCACGGGGAGGCTCTGAACCTGCTTGGCTGGGGCCAGGGCTCCACAAATCCACTCGCCCGCTCGACCGGGGCCTAAACGGCATCCGGCTCATGGCGGGCTTGGGGCTTAGCTTCCAAACCCTACCCCCAGGCCAGGGAGAGCCTCTGCAGGCCCCGATGGTCCCCAGCGCCCGGAACCTCGGCTGGCTTGCAGGACGGGGGCTCCAGCACCCCGGGACCTGCCGGACAGAGTTCAAGCCCCAGGCACGGTCCCATGTTCCGAACCCTAGCCAGGCCGGGGAATGCCTCCCCAGGCCCAGAGGGATCCTAGCGCCCAGACCCTCGACTGCCTTGCAGGACAGGGGGCTCCAGCACCCTCGGGGCCTGCCAGATGGAGTTCATGCCCCGGGCCAGGTCCCAGCTTCCAAACCCTAGCCAGGCTGGGGAGAGCCTCCCCGGGCCCCGGTGGAGCCCCGTCCCCAGCGCCCGGACCCTCTGGTGGCCTGTGGGACGGGGGGCTTGCGCACCCCGGGGCCGGCCGGCCGGAGCACAAGCCCCAGGCCCGGTCCCACCTTCCGAACCCTAGCCAGGCTGGGGAGAGCCTCCCCTGGAACCGGTGGAGCACCGCCCCCAGCGCCCGGACCTTCTGATGGCCTGCGGGACGGGGGGCTCGCGCAACCCGGGGCTGGCCGGCTGGAGCTCAAGCCCCGGGCCCGGTCCCACCTTCCGAACCCTAGCCAGGCTGGGGAGATAGAGCCTCCACGGGCACTGGTGGAGCCCCGTCCCCAGCACCCGGACCCTCTGGTGGCCTGCGGGACGGGGGGCTCGCGCAACCCGGGGCTGGCCGGCTGGAGCTCAAGCCCCGGGCCCGGTCCCACCTTCCGAACCCTAGCCAGGCTGGGGAGAGCCTCCACGGGCACTGGTGGAGCCCCGTCCCCAGCACCCGGACCCTCTGGTGGCCTGCGGGACGGGGGGCTCGCGCACCCCGGGGCTGGCCGGCCGGAGCTCAAGCCCTGGGCCCGGTCCCACCTTCCGAACCCTAGCCAGGCTGGGGAGAGCCTCCCCGGGCCCCGGTGGAGCCCTGACCCCAGCGCCCTGACCCTCTGATGGCCTGCGAGACGGGGGGCTCGCGCACCCCAGGGCCGGCCGGCCACAGCTCAAGCCCCGGGCCCGGTCCCACCTTCCGAACCCTAGCCAGGCTGGGGAGAGCCTCCACGGGCACTGGTGGAGCCCTGACCCCAGCGCCCTGACCCTCTGATGGCCTGCGAGACGGGGGGCTCGCGCACCCCAGGGCCGGCCGGCCGCAGCTCAAGC
>NW_027611823.1:52500-60000 GCF_964261635.1 Lissotriton helveticus
TGGAGCGGCAGCCCGGGGGACCGGGCCCAGGGCCGGAGCGCCCGACCCGGGGCCCCGACCGGGCCCCTGGACCCAGCCGGGGCTCCCAGGCCCGGAGGCACAGGGGAAGCCTCCCCGGGCCCGCCGGACCCCGTCCCGGGCACCCTGCCCCGCGGCAGGACCCAGGACGGAGCCCGGGGTGGGGAGGCCACCCTCCCCGGGGCCCTCAGGGGCCCCGGATGGAGCTCCTGAACACAGACAAGCAAGGGGAGGCTCCCCGGGCACATCGGAACCCCTTTCCGGGCCCTTGGCAGTGCGGCAGGCTGGGAGACAGGGCCCAGGGCCTGAGCACCCGACCCGGGGCCCGCCCGGGCCCCTGGACCCAGCCGGGGCTCCCAAGCCCGGAGGCGCATGGGACGCCTCCCCGGTCCCTCCGGACCCCGTCCCGGGCACCCTGCCACGCAGCAGGACCAAGGACAGAGCCCGGGGTGGGGAGGCCGCCCTCCCCGGGCCCTCAGGGGCCCTAGCCACTGCTCCTGAACCCAGCCAAGCAAGGGGAGGCTCCCCGGGCACACCGGAACCCCTTCCCGGGCCCTTGGCAGTGCGGCAGGCTGGGAGACAGGGCCCAGGGCCGGAGAAACCAACCCGGGGCCCGGCCGGGCCCCTGGACGCAGCCGGGGCTCCCAAGCCCGGAGGTGCATGGGACGCCTCCCCGGTCCCTCCGGACCCCGTCCCGGGCACCCTGCCACGCAGCAGGACCAAGGACAGAGCCCGGGGTGGGGAGGCCGCCCTCCCCGGGCCCTCAGGGGCCCTAGCCACTGCTCCTGAACCCAGCCAAGCAAGGGGAGGCTCCCCGGGCACATCGGAACCCCTTCCCGGGCCCTTGGCAGTGCGGCACGCTGGGAGACAGGGCCCAGGGCCGGAGAAACCGACCCGGGGCCCGGCCGGGCCCCTGGACGCAGCCGGGGCTCCCAAGCCCGGAGGTGCATGGGACGCCTCCCCGGTCCCTCCGGACCCCGTCCCGGGCACCCTGCCACGCAGCAGGACCAAGGACAGAGCCCGGGGTGGGGAGGCCACCCTCCCCGGGCCCTCAGGGGCCCTAGCCACTGCTCCTGAACCCCGCCAAGCAAGGGGAGGCTCCCCGGGCACACCGGAACCCCTTCCCGGGCCCTTGGCAGTGCGGCAGGCTGGGAGACAGGGCCCAGGGCCGGAGAAACCGACCCGGGGCCCGGCCGGGCACCTGGACGCAGCCGGGGCTCCCAAGCCCGGAGGTGCATGGGACGCCTCCCCGGTCCCTCCGGACCCCGTCCCGGGCACCCTGCCACGCAGCAGGACCAAGGACAGAGCCCGGGGTGGGGAGGCCGCCCTCCCCGGGCCCTCAGGGGCCCTAGCCACTGCTCCTGAACCCAGCCAAGCAAGGGGAGGCTCCCCGGGCACATCGGAACCCCTTCCCGGGCCCTTGGCAGTGCGGCAGGCTGGGAGACAGGGCCCAGGGCCGGAGAAACCGACCCGGGGCCCGGCCGGGCCCCTGGACGCAGCCGGGGCTCCCAAGCCCGGAGGTGCATGGGACGCCTCCCCGGTCCCTCCGGACCCCGTCCCGGGCACCCTGCCACGCAGCAGGACCAAGGACAGAGCCCGGGGTGGGGAGGCCGCCCTCCCCGGGCCCTCAGGGGCCCTAGCCACTGCTCCTGAACCCAGCCAAGCAAGGGGAGGCTCCCCGGGCACACCGGAACCCCTTTCCGGGCCCTTGGCAGTGCGGCAGGCTGGGAGACAGGGCCCAGGGCCGTGGCACCCGACCCGGGGCCCGGCCGGGCCCCTGGACCCAGCCTGGGCTCCCAAGCCCGGAGGCGCAGGGGAAGCCTCCCCGGGCCCTCCAGGACCCCGTCCCGGGCACCCTGCCACGCAGCAGGACCAAGGACAGCGCCCGGGATGGGGAGGCCGCCCTCCCCTGGATCTCAGGCCTTCCATGTCAGCCCGGCAATCTGGTCGCCCCATTGGAAAGCATTGCGCGCTACTATTGCAAACACATTATCTACCGGACTTGCTCTAGATGGCGCTCCAACATAAGGAATGTACCAACACCTTCCCTACTGGAATCGTGACGAGCAGGAGCCGTCGTTAGCACTGAAGGGGCTAGTATATCAACACTTTCCCTCCTGTTGCGCAGGTTGGAGTTTGAAAAATAGATTGTATTATGCCTTTAGTTTGTGTGTCCTCTAGATCAAGTTGATCTACTGACTTGCGATGCCAAGGCATCTCGCTGTAAAGGAATGCGATGTCACAGCATGCATTTGTGCATTCGAATAGATGGCCGCCTATAACCCCTTCGCTGCGGCGGGTTTTCAAATGGGTTTGGGCATGGAGCTGCCCGGGACCCGTGGAGCCCGTCCAGGGCACTCTGACCTGCTGTTGGCCCGGGGCGAGGACTGCCCGGGACCCGTGGAGCCCGTCCTGGGCACTCTGACAAGCTGTTGGCCCGGGGAAGGGAGCCCCAGACGACCGGGACCCGTGGAGCCCGTCCTGGGCACTCCTGTATGCCGTTGGCCCGGGGAAGGGAGCCCCGGACGTCCGGGTCCCGTGGAACTCGTCCTGGGCACTCTGACATGCCGCTGGCCCGGGGAAGGGTGCCCCGGACGCCCGGGGCCCGTAGCCCGTCCTGGGCACTCTGACAAGCCGTTGGCCCGGGGAAGGGAGCCCTGGACGCCCGGGACCCGTGGAGCCCGTCCTGGGCACTCTGGAATGCTTTGGCCCGGGGAAGGGAGCCCCGGACGCCCGGGGGAGGACTGCCCGGGACCCGTGGAACTGGTCCTGGGCACTTTTACATGCCGTCGGCCTGGAGGTGGGTGCCCTGGACGCCCGGGGGAGGCCTGCCCGGGACCCGTGGAGCCCTTCCCGGGTACTTTGCCAATGCCGTTGGCCTCATGGAGATGGTTGCCCCGGACGCGTCCGGGGGAGGCCTGCGCGGGACCCATGGAGCCCGTCCTGGGCATTGAGCCATGCCGTTGGCCTGGAGATGGGAGCCCCGGACGCCCGGGGGAGGACTGCCCGGTACCCGTGGATCCCGTCCTGGGCTCTTTGACATGCCGTCGGCCTGGAGGTGGGTGCCCCGGACGCCCGGGGGAAGCTGCCCGGGACCCATGGATCCCGTCCTGGGCTCTTTGACATGCCGTCGGCCTGGAGGTGGGAGCCCGGGAGCGGGCTGCCCGGGACCCATGGAGCCCGTCCTGGACACTTTGACATGCCGTCGGCCTGGAGGAGGGTGCCCGGGACGCCCGTGGGAAGCCTGGTCGGGACCCGTGGAGCCCTTCCCGGGTACTTTGCCAATGCCGTTGGCCTCCTGGAGATGTGTGCCCCGAACGCCCGGGGGGAGGGCTGCCCGGGGCCCGTGGAGCCCGCCCTGGGCACTTTGACATGCCTTCGTCCTGGAGGTGGGAGCCCCGGACGCCCGGGGGAGGGCTGCCCGGGACCCATGGAGCCCTTCCCGGTTACTCTGCCATCCCGTTGGCCTCCTGGAGATGGGTGCCCCGGACGCCCGGGGGGAGGTCTGTCCGGGGCCCATGGAGCCCGTCCTGGGCAGTGTGACATGCCGTCGGCCTGGAGGTGGGAGCCCCGGACGCCCGGGGGAGGGCTGCCCGGGACCCATGGAGCCCTTCCCGGTTACTCTGCCATCCCGTTGGCCTCCTGGAGATGGGTGCCCCGGACGCCCGGGGGAGGTCTGTCCGGGGCCCATGGAGCCCGTCCTGGGCAGTGTGACATGCCGTCGGCCTGGAGGTGGGAGCCCCGGACGCCCGGGGGAAGGCTGCCCGGGACCCGTGGAGCCCTTCCCGGTTACTCTGCCATCCCGTTGGCCTCCTGGAGATGGGTGCCCCGGACGCCCGGGGGAGGTCTGTCCGGGGCCCATGGAGCCCGTCCTGGGCAGTGTGACATGCCGTCGGCCTGGAGGTGGGAGCCCCGGACGCCCGGGGGAAGGCTGCCCGGGACCCGTGGAGCCCTTCCCGGGTACTTTGCCATCCCGTTGGCCTCCTGGAGATGGGTGCCCCGGACGCCCGGGGGGAGGTCTGTCCGGGGCCCATGGAGCCCGTCCTGGGCAGTGTGACATGCCGTCGGCCTGGAGGTGGGAGCCCCGGACGCCCGGGGGAAGGCTGCCCGGGACCCGTGGAGCCCTTCCCGGGTACTTTGCCATCCCATTGGCCTCCTGGAGATGGGTGCCCCGGACGCCCAGGGGCGGTCTGTCAGGGACACGTGGAGCCCGTCCTGGGCATTGAGCCATGCCGTTGGCCCGGAGAATGGAGCCCCCAGACGCCCGGGGGAGGTGTTGCCCAGGCATATCTCATCTGGTCCCCCGGGCAGAGAACCACCAGCCCGGGAGAGGTGTCCGGGCGTACCCTGCCCCTAGTAATCCGGAGGGAAATTACCCCCCTTTCTTGCAATCCGTGCACGCGAGGTGACAGAGGGGACCCAAGGCGTAAAAGAACCCGACCTCATGGAGCCCTAGCTGGGATCCGGGAGGCGAATGGCACCTCATCGGGACTTCCAGGGAAGCCCAGCCATCTGGTCGCCCCATTGGAAAGCATCGCGGGCGACCAGATGGCCGGGATCGAAAGGACTCCCAGCTCCCCATCCATCCCAAGCCTTCGCGGTAGGGTTCCTGACTTCCTGCCCACGCAAGGCAGGGCTCTTGGACCCCGGCTGGGCCTCAGGCGCAGGTTGGACCACCGGAGCTCTAGGGCCCGGACGACCTGGGGGGAGGAATGCCCGGGACCCGTGGAGCCCGTCCTGGGTACTTTGACATGCCGTCGGCCTGGAGGTGGGTGCCCCGGACGCCCGGGGGAAGCTGCCCGGGACCCATGGAGCCCGTCCTGGGTACTTTGACATTCCGTCGGCCTGGAGGTGGGAGCCCCGGATGCCCGGGGAGAGGTCTGCCCGGGACCCATGGAGCCCGTCCTGGGTACTTTGCCTATGCCGTTGGCCTCATGGAGACGGGTGTCCCAGACGCCCGGGGGAGGACTGTCCCAGACTCATGGAGCCCGTCCTGGGCACTTTGACATGCCGTCTGCCTGGAGGTGGGAGCCCCGGACGCCCAGGGGAGGGCTGCCCGGGACCCATGGAGCCCGACCCGGGCACGCTGCCATGCCGTCAGCCTGGATGGAGCCCCGGACGTCCGGGGTACGAGTGACCGGGACGCATGGAGCCCGTCCTGGGCACTTTTCCGTGCCTTCGGCCTGGAGCCCCCAGACACCCAGGGGAGGGCCACCGTGAAAACCATGGAGCCCGACCCGGGCACTCTGCCATACCGTCAGCCTAGATGGAGCCCCGGACGCCCAGGGGACGAATGCCCGGGACGCATGGAGCCCGTCCTGGGCACTTTTCCATGCATTCGGCCTGGAGCCCCCAGACACCCAGGGGAGGACATCCCTGGAAACCATGGATCACGACCCGGGCACTCTGCCATGCCGTCAGCCTGGATGGAGCCCCGGACGCCCGGGGGATGAATGCCCGGGACGCATGGAGCCTGTCCTGGGCACTTTTCCATGCCGTCAGCCTGGATGGAGCCCCGGACGCCCGGGTGACGACTGCCCAGGAGCCATGGAGCCCGTCCTGGGCAATTTGACATGCGGTTGGCCTGGAGGAAGGAAGCCCCGGGTGGCCTAGGGAGGTGTTGCCCAGGCATAGCCCATCTGGTCCCCATGGCAGAGAACCGCCAGCCTCGGAGGGGTGTCCGGGCGTACCCTTCTCCCTAGTAATCCGGAGGAAAATTACCCCCTTTTCTTGTAATCTGTGCACGCGAGGTGACAGAGGGGACCCAAGGCGCGAATGTACCCGACCTCCTGGAGCCCTCGCTGGGATCCGGGCGGCGAATGGCACCTCATCGGGACTTCCAGGGAAGTTCGGCCATCTGGTCGCCCTTATAGGAAAGCGTTGCGGGCGACCAGATGCCCGAGGGGATCCGGGCGACCAGATGGCCGAGGGAATCTGGGCGATCAGATGGCTGGACACGGAAGTGAAGCCGCCTGGACTCTCCCGACCCTGTCCCTGTCCCCGTCCCCGTCCCGGGACGAATGCCCGGGACGCATGGAGCCCGTCCTGGGCACTTTTCCATGCCTTCGGCCTGGAGCCCCCAGACACCCAGGGGAGGACCACCGTGAAAACCATGGAGCCCGACCCGGGCACTCTGCTATACCGTCAGCCTGGATTGAGCCCCGGACGCCCGGGGGACGAATGCCCGGGACGCATGGAGCCCGTCCTGGGCACTTTTCCATGCCTTCGGCCTGGAGCCCCCAGACACCCAGGGGAGGACCACCGTGAAAACCATGGAGCCCGACCCGGGCACTCTGCCATACCGTCAGCCTGGATGGAGCCCCGGACGCCCGGGGGCCGAATGCCCGAGACGCATGGAGCCCGTCCTGGGCACTTTTCCATGCCGCCGGGGTGGATGGAGCCCCGGGCGCCCAGGGGACGACTGCCCAAGAGCCATGGAGCCCGTCCTGGGCAATTTGACATGCCGTCGGCCTGGCGGAAGGAAGCCACGGGTGGCCTAGGGAGGTGTTACCCAGGCATAGCCTATCTGGTCCCCATGGCAGAGAACCACCAGCCTTGGAGGGGCGTCCGGGCGTACCCTGTCCCTAGTAATCCGGAGGGAAAATACCCTCCTTTCTTGTAAACTCTGCACGCGAGGTGACAGAGGGGACCCAAAGCGTGAAAGTACCCGACCTCCTGGAGCCCTCGCTGGGATCTGGGAGGCAAATGGCACCTCATCGGGACTTCCAGGGAAGTTCGGCCATCTGGTCGTCGCATTTGTGGAGCCCTGGGAGAGAACTGGGGCTCGGCAGGGCCAGGGTGCCAGCAGGTCCCAGTCTGCCAGGTCACCAGGTCTGGGGATATGCTGCCCATGCGCTGCCGGGGCCCGGGCATGACCTCCGGTGGGCCCTCAGGTGCGTCAGTCCGGCACGGGGAGGCTCTGAACCTGCTTGGCTGGGGCCAGGGCTCCACAAATCCACTCGCCCGCTCGACCGGGGCCTAAACGGCATCCGGCTCATGGCGGGCTTGGGGCTTAGCTTCCAAACCCTACCCCCAGGCCAGGGAGAGCCTCTGCAGGCCCCGATGGTCCCCAGCGCCCGGAACCTCGGCTGGCTTGCAGGACGGGGGCTCCAGCACCCCGGGACCTGCCGGACAGAGTTCAAGCCCCAGGCACGGTCCCATGTTCCGAACCCTAGCCAGGCCGGGGAATGCCTCCCCAGGCCCAGAGGGATCCTAGCGCCCAGACCCTCGACTGCCTTGCAGGACAGGGGGCTCCAGCACCCTCGGGGCCTGCCAGATGGAGTTCATGCCCCGGGCCAGGTCCCAGCTTCCAAACCCTAGCCAGGCTGGGGAGAGCCTCCCCGGGCCCCGGTGGAGCCCCGTCCCCAGCGCCCGGACCCTCTGGTGGCCTGTGGGACGGGGGGCTTGCGCACCCCGGGGCCGGCCGGCCGGAGCACAAGCCCCAGGCCCGGTCCCACCTTCCGAACCCTAGCCAGGCTGGGG
>NW_027611823.1:70000-77500 GCF_964261635.1 Lissotriton helveticus
CTGCCTGGCCCCGTCTCAGCATGGCCAGACCTCACGGGGGCCTGCCTGAGCAAACTCGGAGGAAAAGGCCCATCGGCAAGGGGGCTAAGCAGCAGGTGCGTACCCAGGCCCCTGGGGGCCCCGGCGGGAGGGCCCGGGTCCTGCCTTCCCCTGATTCAGAATCGCCAGACCACACGGAGGTCTGACTGACCCTCTCCCTAGTAATCCGGAGGAAAATTACCCCCCTTTCTTGTAATCCGTGCACTAGAGGTGACAGAGGGGACCCAAGGCGCGAAAGTACCCGACCTCCTGGAGCCCTCGCTGGGATCCGGGAGGCAAATGGCACCTCATCGGGACTTCCAGGGAAGTTCGGCCATCTGGTCGCCCCCATTGGAAAGCATTGCGGGCGACCAGATGGCCGAGGCGATCCGGGAGACCAGATGGCCGAGGGGATCCTGGAGACCAGATGGCCGAGGGGATCCGGGAGACCAGATGGCCGAGGGGATCCGGGCGACCAGATGGCCGGGCACGAAAGGGACGCCATCCGGTCGCCCCGTGCCCCCACGAAGGAGGGAGCGGGCGCCCGGGGCATGGCGGGCCGGAGGCCCGGGGCCCCAGCCGGGCCACAGCCATGGAGGCTGCCAGGGGCCGGCGGGCCCTCTGACCCGGGGCCCGCTTACACCTTGACAAGCAGGGGAGGCCTGCAAGGGACCGACGGACCCCTGTCCTGGGCCCTGGGTGGAGCGGCAGCCCGGGGGACCGGGCCCAGGGCCGGAGCGCCCGACCCGGGGCCCCGACCGGGCCCCTGGACCCAGCCGGGGCTCCCAGGCCCGGAGGCACAGGGGAAGCCTCCCCGGGCCCGCCGGACCCCGTCCCGGGCACCCTGCCCCGCGGCAGGACCCAGGACGGAGCCCGGGGTGGGGAGGCCACCCTCCCCGGGGCCCTCAGGGGCCCCGGATGGAGCTCCTGAACACAGACAAGCAAGGGGAGGCTCCCCGGGCACATCGGAACCCCTTTCCGGGCCCTTGGCAGTGCGGCAGGCTGGGAGACAGGGCCCAGGGCCTGAGCACCCGACCCGGGGCCCGCCCGGGCCCCTGGACCCAGCCGGGGCTCCCAAGCCCGGAGGCGCATGGGACGCCTCCCCGGTCCCTCCGGACCCCGTCCCGGGCACCCTGCCACGCAGCAGGACCAAGGACAGAGCCCGGGGTGGGGAGGCCGCCCTCCCCGGGCCCTCAGGGGCCCTAGCCACTGCTCCTGAACCCAGCCAAGCAAGGGGAGGCTCCCCGGGCACACCGGAACCCCTTCCCGGGCCCTTGGCAGTGCGGCAGGCTGGGAGACAGGGCCCAGGGCCGGAGAAACCAACCCGGGGCCCGGCCGGGCCCCTGGACGCAGCCGGGGCTCCCAAGCCCGGAGGTGCATGGGACGCCTCCCCGGTCCCTCCGGACCCCGTCCCGGGCACCCTGCCACGCAGCAGGACCAAGGACAGAGCCCGGGGTGGGGAGGCCGCCCTCCCCGGGCCCTCAGGGGCCCTAGCCACTGCTCCTGAACCCAGCCAAGCAAGGGGAGGCTCCCCGGGCACATCGGAACCCCTTCCCGGGCCCTTGGCAGTGCGGCACGCTGGGAGACAGGGCCCAGGGCCGGAGAAACCGACCCGGGGCCCGGCCGGGCCCCTGGACGCAGCCGGGGCTCCCAAGCCCGGAGGTGCATGGGACGCCTCCCCGGTCCCTCCGGACCCCGTCCCGGGCACCCTGCCACGCAGCAGGACCAAGGACAGAGCCCGGGGTGGGGAGGCCACCCTCCCCGGGCCCTCAGGGGCCCTAGCCACTGCTCCTGAACCCCGCCAAGCAAGGGGAGGCTCCCCGGGCACACCGGAACCCCTTCCCGGGCCCTTGGCAGTGCGGCAGGCTGGGAGACAGGGCCCAGGGCCGGAGAAACCGACCCGGGGCCCGGCCGGGCACCTGGACGCAGCCGGGGCTCCCAAGCCCGGAGGTGCATGGGACGCCTCCCCGGTCCCTCCGGACCCCGTCCCGGGCACCCTGCCACGCAGCAGGACCAAGGACAGAGCCCGGGGTGGGGAGGCCGCCCTCCCCGGGCCCTCAGGGGCCCTAGCCACTGCTCCTGAACCCAGCCAAGCAAGGGGAGGCTCCCCGGGCACATCGGAACCCCTTCCCGGGCCCTTGGCAGTGCGGCAGGCTGGGAGACAGGGCCCAGGGCCGGAGAAACCGACCCGGGGCCCGGCCGGGCCCCTGGACGCAGCCGGGGCTCCCAAGCCCGGAGGTGCATGGGACGCCTCCCCGGTCCCTCCGGACCCCGTCCCGGGCACCCTGCCACGCAGCAGGACCAAGGACAGAGCCCGGGGTGGGGAGGCCGCCCTCCCCGGGCCCTCAGGGGCCCTAGCCACTGCTCCTGAACCCAGCCAAGCAAGGGGAGGCTCCCCGGGCACACCGGAACCCCTTTCCGGGCCCTTGGCAGTGCGGCAGGCTGGGAGACAGGGCCCAGGGCCGTGGCACCCGACCCGGGGCCCGGCCGGGCCCCTGGACCCAGCCTGGGCTCCCAAGCCCGGAGGCGCAGGGGAAGCCTCCCCGGGCCCTCCAGGACCCCGTCCCGGGCACCCTGCCACGCAGCAGGACCAAGGACAGCGCCCGGGATGGGGAGGCCGCCCTCCCCTGGATCTCAGGCCTTCCATGTCAGCCCGGCAATCTGGTCGCCCCATTGGAAAGCATTGCGCGCTACTATTGCAAACACATTATCTACCGGACTTGCTCTAGATGGCGCTCCAACATAAGGAATGTACCAACACCTTCCCTACTGGAATCGTGACGAGCAGGAGCCGTCGTTAGCACTGAAGGGGCTAGTATATCAACACTTTCCCTCCTGTTGCGCAGGTTGGAGTTTGAAAAATAGATTGTATTATGCCTTTAGTTTGTGTGTCCTCTAGATCAAGTTGATCTACTGACTTGCGATGCCAAGGCATCTCGCTGTAAAGGAATGCGATGTCACAGCATGCATTTGTGCATTCGAATAGATGGCCGCCTATAACCCCTTCGCTGCGGCGGGTTTTCAAATGGGTTTGGGCATGGAGCTGCCCGGGACCCGTGGAGCCCGTCCTGGGCACTCTGACCTGCTGTTGGCCCGGGGGGAGGACTGCCCGGGACCCGTGGAGCCCGTCCTGGGCACTCTGACAAGCTGTTGGCCCGGGGAAGGGAGCCCCAGACGACCGGGACCCGTGGAGCCCGTCCTGGGCACTCCTGTATGCCGTTGGCCCGGGGAAGGGAGCCCCGGACGTCCGGGTCCCGTGGAACTCGTCCTGGGCACTCTGACATGCCGCTGGCCCGGGGAAGGGTGCCCCGGACGCCCGGGGCCCGTAGCCCGTCCTGGGCACTCTGACAAGCCGTTGGCCCGGGGAAGGGAGCCCTGGACGCCCGGGACCCGTGGAGCCCGTCCTGGGCACTCTGGAATGCTTTGGCCCGGGGAAGGGAGCCCCGGACGCCCGGGGGAGGACTGCCCGGGACCCGTGGAACTGGTCCTGGGCACTTTTACATGCCGTCGGCCTGGAGGTGGGTGCCCTGGACGCCCGGGGGAGGCCTGCCCGGGACCCGTGGAGCCCTTCCCGGGTACTTTGCCAATGCCGTTGGCCTCATGGAGATGGTTGCCCCGGACGCGTCCGGGGGAGGCCTGCGCGGGACCCATGGAGCCCGTCCTGGGCATTGAGCCATGCCGTTGGCCTGGAGATGGGAGCCCCGGACGCCCGGGGGAGGACTGCCCGGTACCCGTGGATCCCGTCCTGGGCTCTTTGACATGCCGTCGGCCTGGAGGTGGGTGCCCCGGACGCCCGGGGGAAGCTGCCCGGGACCCATGGATCCCGTCCTGGGCTCTTTGACATGCCGTCGGCCTGGAGGTGGGAGCCCGGGAGCGGGCTGCCCGGGACCCATGGAGCCCGTCCTGGACACTTTGACATGCCGTCGGCCTGGAGGAGGGTGCCCGGGACGCCCGTGGGAAGCCTGGTCGGGACCCGTGGAGCCCTTCCCGGGTACTTTGCCAATGCCGTTGGCCTCCTGGAGATGTGTGCCCCGAACGCCCGGGGGGAGGGCTGCCCGGGGCCCGTGGAGCCCGCCCTGGGCACTTTGACATGCCTTCGTCCTGGAGGTGGGAGCCCCGGACGCCCGGGGGAGGCTGCCCGGGACCCATGGAGCCCTTCCCGGTTACTCTGCCATCCCGTTGGCCTCCTGGAGATGGGTGCCCCGGACGCCCGGGGGGAGGTCTGTCCGGGGCCCATGGAGCCCGTCCTGGGCAGTGTGACATGCCGTCGGCCTGGAGGTGGGAGCCCCGGACGCCCGGGGGAGGGCTGCCCGGGACCCATGGAGCCCTTCCCGGTTACTCTGCCATCCCGTTGGCCTCCTGGAGATGGGTGCCCCGGACGCCCGGGGGAGGTCTGTCCGGGGCCCATGGAGCCCGTCCTGGGCAGTGTGACATGCCGTCGGCCTGGAGGTGGGAGCCCCGGGACGCCCGGGGAAGGCTGCCCGGGACCCGTGGAGCCCTTCCCGGTTACTCTGCCATCCCGTTGGCCTCCTGGAGATGGGTGCCCCGGACGCCCGGGGGAGGTCTGTCCGGGGCCCCATGGAGCCCGTCCTGGGCAGTGTGACATGCCGTCGGCCTGGAGGTGGGAGCCCCGGACGCCCGGGGGAAGGCTGCCCGGGACCCGTGGAGCCCTTCCCGGGTACTTTGCCATCCCGTTGGCCTCCTGGAGATGGGTGCCCCGGACGCCCGGGGGGAGGTCTGTCCGGGGCCCATGGAGCCCGTCCTGGGCAGTGTGACATGCCGTCGGCCTGGAGGTGGGAGCCCCGGACGCCCGGGGGAAGGCTGCCCGGGACCCGTGGAGCCCTTCCCGGGTACTTTGCCATCCCATTGGCCTCCTGGAGATGGGTGCCCCGGACGCCCAGGGGCGGTCTGTCAGGGACACGTGGAGCCCGTCCTGGGCATTGAGCCATGCCGTTGGCCCGGAGAATGGAGCCCCCAGACGCCCGGGGGAGGTGTTGCCCAGGCATATCTCATCTGGTCCCCCGGGCAGAGAACCACCAGCCCGGGAGAGGTGTCCGGGCGTACCCTGCCCCTAGTAATCCGGAGGAAATTACCCCCCTTTCTTGCAATCCGTGCACGCGAGGTGACAGAGGGGACCCAAGGCGTAAAAGAACCCGACCTCATGGAGCCCTAGCTGGGATCCGGGAGGCGAATGGCACCTCATCGGGACTTCCAGGGAAGCCCAGCCATCTGGTCGCCCCATTGGAAAGCATCGCGGGCGACCAGATGGCCGGGATCGAAAGGACTCCCAGCTCCCCATCCATCCCAAGCCTTCGCGGTAGGGTTCCTGACTTCCTGCCCACGCAAGGCAGGGCTCTTGGACCCCGGCTGGGCCTCAGGCGCAGGTTGGACCACCGGAGCTCTAGGGCCCGGACGACCTGGGGGGAGGAATGCCCGGGACCCGTGGAGCCCGTCCTGGGTACTTTGACATGCCGTCGGCCTGGAGGTGGGTGCCCCGGACGCCCGGGGGAAGCTGGCCGGGACCCATGGAGCCCGTCCTGGGTACTTTGACATTCCGTCGGCCTGGAGGTGGGAGCCCCGGATGCCCGGGGAGAGGTCTGCCCGGGACCCATGGAGCCCGTCCTGGGTACTTTGCCTATGCCGTTGGCCTCATGGAGACGGGTGTCCCAGACGCCCGGGGGAGGACTGTCCCAGACTCATGGAGCCCGTCCTGGGCACTTTGACATGCCGTCTGCCTGGAGGTGGGAGCCCCGGACGCCCAGGGGAGGGCTGCCCGGGACCCATGGAGCCCGACCCGGGCACGCTGCCATGCCGTCAGCCTGGATGGAGCCCCGGACGTCCGGGGTACGAGTGACCGGGACGCATGGAGCCCGTCCTGGGCACTTTTCCGTGCCTTCGGCCTGGAGCCCCCAGACACCCAGGGGAGGGCCACCGTGAAAACCATGGAGCCCGACCCGGGCACTCTGCCATACCGTCAGCCTAGATGGAGCCCCGGACGCCCAGGGGACGAATGCCCGGGACGCATGGAGCCCGTCCTGGGCACTTTTCCATGCATTCGGCCTGGAGCCCCCAGACACCCAGGGGAGGACATCCCTGGAAACCATGGATCACGACCCGGGCACTCTGCCATGCCGTCAGCCTGGATGGAGCCCCGGACGCCCGGGGGATGAATGCCCGGGACGCATGGAGCCTGTCCTGGGCACTTTTCCATGCCGTCAGCCTGGATGGAGCCCCGGACGCCCGGGTGACGACTGCCCAGGAGCCATGGAGCCCGTCCTGGGCAATTTGACATGCGGTTGGCCTGGAGGAAGGAAGCCCCGGGTGGCCTAGGGAGGTGTTGCCCAGGCATAGCCCATCTGGTCCCCATGGCAGAGAACCGCCAGCCTCGGAGGGGTGTCCGGGCGTACCCTTCTCCCTAGTAATCCGGAGGAAAATTACCCCCTTTTCTTGTAATCTGTGCACGCGAGGTGACAGAGGGGACCCAAGGCGCGAATGTACCCGACCTCCTGGAGCCCTCGCTGGGATCCGGGCGGCGAATGGCACCTCATCGGGACTTCCAGGGAAGTTCGGCCATCTGGTCGCCCTTATAGGAAAGCGTTGCGGGCGACCAGATGCCCGAGGGGATCCGGGCGACCAGATGGCCGAGGGAATCTGGGCGATCAGATGGCTGGACACGGAAGTGAAGCCGCCTGGACTCTCCCGACCCTGTCCCTGTCCCCGTCCCCGTCCCGGGACGAATGCCCGGGACGCATGGAGCCCGTCCTGGGCACTTTTCCATGCCTTCGGCCTGGAGCCCCCAGACACCCAGGGGAGGACCACCGTGAAAACCATGGAGCCCGACCCGGGCACTCTGCTATACCGTCAGCCTGGATTGAGCCCCGGACGCCCGGGGGACGAATGCCCGGGACGCATGGAGCCCGTCCTGGGCACTTTTCCATGCCTTCGGCCTGGAGCCCCCAGACACCCAGGGGAGGACCACCGTGAAAACCATGGAGCCCGACCCGGGCACTCTGCCATACCGTCAGCCTGGATGGAGCCCCGGACGCCCGGGGGACGAATGCCCGAGACGCATGGAGCCCGTCCTGGGCACTTTTCCATGCCGCCGGGGTGGATGGAGCCCCGGGCGCCCAGGGGACGACTGCCCAAGAGCCATGGAGCCCGTCCTGGGCAATTTGACATGCCGTCGGCCTGGCGGAAGGAAGCCACGGGTGGCCTAGGGAGGTGTTACCCAGGCATAGCCTATCTGGTCCCCATGGCAGAGAACCACCAGCCTTGGAGGGGCGTCCGGGCGTACCCTGTCCCTAGTAATCCGGAGGGAAAATACCCTCCTTTCTTGTAAACTCTGCACGCGAGGTGACAGAGGGGACCCAAAGCGTGAAAGTACCCGACCTCCTGGAGCCCTCGCTGGGATCTGGGAGGCAAATGGCACCTCATCGGGACTTCCAGGGAAGTTCGGCCATCTGGTCGTCGCATTTGTGGAGC
>NW_027611823.1:90000-97500 GCF_964261635.1 Lissotriton helveticus
AGGGGCCCTAGCCACTGCTCCTGAACCCAGCCAAGCAAGGGGAGGCTCCCCGGGCACACCGGAACCCCTTCCCGGGCCCTTGGCAGTGCGGCAGGCTGGGAGACAGGGCCCAGGGCCGGAGAAACCAACCCGGGGCCCGGCCGGGCCCCTGGACGCAGCCGGGGCTCCCAAGCCCGGAGGTGCATGGGACGCCTCCCCGGTCCCTCCGGACCCCGTCCCGGGCACCCTGCCACGCAGCAGGACCAAGGACAGAGCCCGGGGTGGGGAGGCCGCCCTCCCCGGGCCCTCAGGGGCCCTAGCCACTGCTCCTGAACCCAGCCAAGCAAGGGGAGGCTCCCCGGGCACATCGGAACCCCTTCCCGGGCCCTTGGCAGTGCGGCACGCTGGGAGACAGGGCCCAGGGCCGGAGAAACCGACCCGGGGCCCGGCCGGGCCCCTGGACGCAGCCGGGGCTCCCAAGCCCGGAGGTGCATGGGACGCCTCCCCGGTCCCTCCGGACCCCGTCCCGGGCACCCTGCCACGCAGCAGGACCAAGGACAGAGCCCGGGGTGGGGAGGCCACCCTCCCCGGGCCCTCAGGGGCCCTAGCCACTGCTCCTGAACCCCGCCAAGCAAGGGGAGGCTCCCCGGGCACACCGGAACCCCTTCCCGGGCCCTTGGCAGTGCGGCAGGCTGGGAGACAGGGCCCAGGGCCGGAGAAACCGACCCGGGGCCCGGCCGGGCACCTGGACGCAGCCGGGGCTCCCAAGCCCGGAGGTGCATGGGACGCCTCCCCGGTCCCTCCGGACCCCGTCCCGGGCACCCTGCCACGCAGCAGGACCAAGGACAGAGCCCGGGGTGGGGAGGCCGCCCTCCCCGGGCCCTCAGGGGCCCTAGCCACTGCTCCTGAACCCAGCCAAGCAAGGGGAGGCTCCCCGGGCACATCGGAACCCCTTCCCGGGCCCTTGGCAGTGCGGCAGGCTGGGAGACAGGGCCCAGGGCCGGAGAAACCGACCCGGGGCCCGGCCGGGCCCCTGGACGCAGCCGGGGCTCCCAAGCCCGGAGGTGCATGGGACGCCTCCCCGGTCCCTCCGGACCCCGTCCCGGGCACCCTGCCACGCAGCAGGACCAAGGACAGAGCCCGGGGTGGGGAGGCCGCCCTCCCCGGGCCCTCAGGGGCCCTAGCCACTGCTCCTGAACCCAGCCAAGCAAGGGGAGGCTCCCCGGGCACACCGGAACCCCTTTCCGGGCCCTTGGCAGTGCGGCAGGCTGGGAGACAGGGCCCAGGGCCGTGGCACCCGACCCGGGGCCCGGCCGGGCCCCTGGACCCAGCCTGGGCTCCCAAGCCCGGAGGCGCAGGGGAAGCCTCCCCGGGCCCTCCAGGACCCCGTCCCGGGCACCCTGCCACGCAGCAGGACCAAGGACAGCGCCCGGGATGGGGAGGCCGCCCTCCCCTGGATCTCAGGCCTTCCATGTCAGCCCGGCAATCTGGTCGCCCCATTGGAAAGCATTGCGCGCTACTATTGCAAACACATTATCTACCGGACTTGCTCTAGATGGCGCTCCAACATAAGGAATGTACCAACACCTTCCCTACTGGAATCGTGACGAGCAGGAGCCGTCGTTAGCACTGAAGGGGCTAGTATATCAACACTTTCCCTCCTGTTGCGCAGGTTGGAGTTTGAAAAATAGATTGTATTATGCCTTTAGTTTGTGTGTCCTCTAGATCAAGTTGATCTACTGACTTGCGATGCCAAGGCATCTCGCTGTAAAGGAATGCGATGTCACAGCATGCATTTGTGCATTCGAATAGATGGCCGCCTATAACCCCTTCGCTGCGGCGGGTTTTCAAATGGGTTTGGGCATGGAGCTGCCCGGGACCCGTGGAGCCCGTCCTGGGCACTCTGACCTGCTGTTGGCCCGGGGGGAGGACTGCCCGGGACCCGTGGAGCCCGTCCTGGGCACTCTGACAAGCTGTTGGCCCGGGGAAGGGAGCCCCAGACGACCGGGACCCGTGGAGCCCGTCCTGGGCACTCCTGTATGCCGTTGGCCCGGGGAAGGGAGCCCCGGACGTCCGGGTCCCGTGGAACTCGTCCTGGGCACTCTGACATGCCGCTGGCCCGGGGAAGGGTGCCCCGGACGCCCGGGGCCCGTAGCCCGTCCTGGGCACTCTGACAAGCCGTTGGCCCGGGGAAGGGAGCCCTGGACGCCCGGGACCCGTGGAGCCCGTCCTGGGCACTCTGGAATGCTTTGGCCCGGGGAAGGGAGCCCCGGACGCCCGGGGGAGGACTGCCCGGGACCCGTGGAACTGGTCCTGGGCACTTTTACATGCCGTCGGCCTGGAGGTGGGTGCCCTGGACGCCCGGGGGAGGCCTGCCCGGGACCCGTGGAGCCCTTCCCGGGTACTTTGCCAATGCCGTTGGCCTCATGGAGATGGTTGCCCCGGACGCGTCCGGGGGAGGCCTGCGCGGGACCCATGGAGCCCGTCCTGGGCATTGAGCCATGCCGTTGGCCTGGAGATGGGAGCCCCGGACGCCCGGGGGAGGACTGCCCGGTACCCGTGGATCCCGTCCTGGGCTCTTTGACATGCCGTCGGCCTGGAGGTGGGTGCCCCGGACGCCCGGGGGAAGCTGCCCGGGACCCATGGATCCCGTCCTGGGCTCTTTGACATGCCGTCGGCCTGGAGGTGGGAGCCCGGGAGCGGGCTGCCCGGGACCCATGGAGCCCGTCCTGGACACTTTGACATGCCGTCGGCCTGGAGGAGGGTGCCCGGGACGCCCGTGGGAAGCCTGGTCGGGACCCGTGGAGCCCTTCCCGGGTACTTTGCCAATGCCGTTGGCCTCCTGGAGATGTGTGCCCCGAACGCCCGGGGGGAGGGCTGCCCGGGGCCCGTGGAGCCCGCCCTGGGCACTTTGACATGCCTTCGTCCTGGAGGTGGGAGCCCCGGACGCCCGGGGGAGGGCTGCCCGGGACCCATGGAGCCCTTCCCGGTTACTCTGCCATCCCGTTGGCCTCCTGGAGATGGGTGCCCCGGACGCCCGGGGGGAGGTCTGTCCGGGGCCCATGGAGCCCGTCCTGGGCAGTGTGACATGCCGTCGGCCTGGAGGTGGGAGCCCCGGACGCCCGGGGGAGGGCTGCCCGGGACCCATGGAGCCCTTCCCGGTTACTCTGCCATCCCGTTGGCCTCCTGGAGATGGGTGCCCCGGACGCCCGGGGGAGGTCTGTCCGGGGCCCATGGAGCCCGTCCTGGGCAGTGTGACATGCCGTCGGCCTGGAGGTGGGAGCCCCGGACGCCCGGGGGAAGGCTGCCCGGGACCCGTGGAGCCCTTCCCGGTTACTCTGCCATCCCGTTGGCCTCCTGGAGATGGGTGCCCCGGACGCCCGGGGGAGGTCTGTCCGGGGCCCATGGAGCCCGTCCTGGGCAGTGTGACATGCCGTCGGCCTGGAGGTGGGAGCCCCGGACGCCCGGGGGAAGGCTGCCCGGGACCCGTGGAGCCCTTCCCGGGTACTTTGCCATCCCGTTGGCCTCCTGGAGATGGGTGCCCCGGACGCCCGGGGGGAGGTCTGTCCGGGGCCCATGGAGCCCGTCCTGGGCAGTGTGACATGCCGTCGGCCTGGAGGTGGGAGCCCCGGACGCCCGGGGGAAGGCTGCCCGGGACCCGTGGAGCCCTTCCCGGGTACTTTGCCATCCCATTGGCCTCCTGGAGATGGGTGCCCCGGACGCCCAGGGGCGGTCTGTCAGGGACACGTGGAGCCCGTCCTGGGCATTGAGCCATGCCGTTGGCCCGGAGAATGGAGCCCCCAGACGCCCGGGGGAGGTGTTGCCCAGGCATATCTCATCTGGTCCCCCGGGCAGAGAACCACCAGCCCGGGAGAGGTGTCCGGGCGTACCCTGCCCCTAGTAATCCGGAGGGAAATTACCCCCCTTTCTTGCAATCCGTGCACGCGAGGTGACAGAGGGGACCCAAGGCGTAAAAGAACCCGACCTCATGGAGCCCTAGCTGGGATCCGGGAGGCGAATGGCACCTCATCGGGACTTCCAGGGAAGCCCAGCCATCTGGTCGCCCCATTGGAAAGCATCGCGGGCGACCAGATGGCCGGGATCGAAAGGACTCCCAGCTCCCCATCCATCCCAAGCCTTCGCGGTAGGGTTCCTGACTTCCTGCCCACGCAAGGCAGGGCTCTTGGACCCCGGCTGGGCCTCAGGCGCAGGTTGGACCACCGGAGCTCTAGGGCCCGGACGACCTGGGGGGAGGAATGCCCGGGACCCGTGGAGCCCGTCCTGGGTACTTTGACATGCCGTCGGCCTGGAGGTGGGTGCCCCGGACGCCCGGGGGAAGCTGCCCGGGACCCATGGAGCCCGTCCTGGGTACTTTGACATTCCGTCGGCCTGGAGGTGGGAGCCCCGGATGCCCGGGGAGAGGTCTGCCCGGGACCCATGGAGCCCGTCCTGGGTACTTTGCCTATGCCGTTGGCCTCATGGAGACGGGTGTCCCAGACGCCCGGGGGAGGACTGTCCCAGACTCATGGAGCCCGTCCTGGGCACTTTGACATGCCGTCTGCCTGGAGGTGGGAGCCCCGGACGCCCAGGGGAGGGCTGCCCGGGACCCATGGAGCCCGACCCGGGCACGCTGCCATGCCGTCAGCCTGGATGGAGCCCCGGACGTCCGGGGTACGAGTGACCGGGACGCATGGAGCCCGTCCTGGGCACTTTTCCGTGCCTTCGGCCTGGAGCCCCCAGACACCCAGGGGAGGGCCACCGTGAAAACCATGGAGCCCGACCCGGGCACTCTGCCATACCGTCAGCCTAGATGGAGCCCCGGACGCCCAGGGGACGAATGCCCGGGACGCATGGAGCCCGTCCTGGGCACTTTTCCATGCATTCGGCCTGGAGCCCCCAGACACCCAGGGGAGGACATCCCTGGAAACCATGGATCACGACCCGGGCACTCTGCCATGCCGTCAGCCTGGATGGAGCCCCGGACGCCCGGGGGATGAATGCCCGGGACGCATGGAGCCTGTCCTGGGCACTTTTCCATGCCGTCAGCCTGGATGGAGCCCCGGACGCCCGGGTGACGACTGCCCAGGAGCCATGGAGCCCGTCCTGGGCAATTTGACATGCGGTTGGCCTGGAGGAAGGAAGCCCCGGGTGGCCTAGGGAGGTGTTGCCCAGGCATAGCCCATCTGGTCCCCATGGCAGAGAACCGCCAGCCTCGGAGGGGTGTCCGGGCGTACCCTTCTCCCTAGTAATCCGGAGGAAAATTACCCCCTTTTCTTGTAATCTGTGCACGCGAGGTGACAGAGGGGACCCAAGGCGCGAATGTACCCGACCTCCTGGAGCCCTCGCTGGGATCCGGGCGGCGAATGGCACCTCATCGGGACTTCCAGGGAAGTTCGGCCATCTGGTCGCCCTTATAGGAAAGCGTTGCGGGCGACCAGATGCCCGAGGGGATCCGGGCGACCAGATGGCCGAGGGAATCTGGGCGATCAGATGGCTGGACACGGAAGTGAAGCCGCCTGGACTCTCCCGACCCTGTCCCTGTCCCCGTCCCCGTCCCGGGACGAATGCCCGGGACGCATGGAGCCCGTCCTGGGCACTTTTCCATGCCTTCGGCCTGGAGCCCCCAGACACCCAGGGGAGGACCACCGTGAAAACCATGGAGCCCGACCCGGGCACTCTGCTATACCGTCAGCCTGGATTGAGCCCCGGACGCCCGGGGGACGAATGCCCGGGACGCATGGAGCCCGTCCTGGGCACTTTTCCATGCCTTCGGCCTGGAGCCCCCAGACACCCAGGGGAGGACCACCGTGAAAACCATGGAGCCCGACCCGGGCACTCTGCCATACCGTCAGCCTGGATGGAGCCCCGGACGCCCGGGGGACGAATGCCCGAGACGCATGGAGCCCGTCCTGGGCACTTTTCCATGCCGCCGGGGTGGATGGAGCCCCGGGCGCCCAGGGGACGACTGCCCAAGAGCCATGGAGCCCGTCCTGGGCAATTTGACATGCCGTCGGCCTGGCGGAAGGAAGCCACGGGTGGCCTAGGGAGGTGTTACCCAGGCATAGCCTATCTGGTCCCCATGGCAGAGAACCACCAGCCTTGGAGGGGCGTCCGGGCGTACCCTGTCCCTAGTAATCCGGAGGGAAAATACCCTCCTTTCTTGTAAACTCTGCACGCGAGGTGACAGAGGGGACCCAAAGCGTGAAAGTACCCGACCTCCTGGAGCCCTCGCTGGGATCTGGGAGGCAAATGGCACCTCATCGGGACTTCCAGGGAAGTTCGGCCATCTGGTCGTCGCATTTGTGGAGCCCTGGGAGAGAACTGGGGCTCGGCAGGGCCAGGGTGCCAGCAGGTCCCAGTCTGCCAGGTCACCAGGTCTGGGGATATGCTGCCCATGCGCTGCCGGGGCCCGGGCATGACCTCCGGTGGGCCCTCAGGTGCGTCAGTCCGGCACGGGGAGGCTCTGAACCTGCTTGGCTGGGGCCAGGGCTCCACAAATCCACTCGCCCGCTCGACCGGGGCCTAAACGGCATCCGGCTCATGGCGGGCTTGGGGCTTAGCTTCCAAACCCTACCCCCAGGCCAGGGAGAGCCTCTGCAGGCCCCGATGGTCCCCAGCGCCCGGAACCTCGGCTGGCTTGCAGGACGGGGGCTCCAGCACCCCGGGACCTGCCGGACAGAGTTCAAGCCCCAGGCACGGTCCCATGTTCCGAACCCTAGCCAGGCCGGGGAATGCCTCCCCAGGCCCAGAGGGATCCTAGCGCCCAGACCCTCGACTGCCTTGCAGGACAGGGGGCTCCAGCACCCTCGGGGCCTGCCAGATGGAGTTCATGCCCCGGGCCAGGTCCCAGCTTCCAAACCCTAGCCAGGCTGGGGAGAGCCTCCCCGGGCCCCGGTGGAGCCCCGTCCCCAGCGCCCGGACCCTCTGGTGGCCTGTGGGACGGGGGGCTTGCGCACCCCGGGGCCGGCCGGCCGGAGCACAAGCCCCAGGCCCGGTCCCACCTTCCGAACCCTAGCCAGGCTGGGGAGAGCCTCCCCTGGAACCGGTGGAGCACCGCCCCCAGCGCCCGGACCTTCTGATGGCCTGCGGGACGGGGGGCTCGCGCAACCCGGGGCTGGCCGGCTGGAGCTCAAGCCCCGGGCCCGGTCCCACCTTCCGAACCCTAGCCAGGCTGGGGAGATAGAGCCTCCACGGGCACTGGTGGAGCCCCGTCCCCAGCACCCGGACCCTCTGGTGGCCTGCGGGACGGGGGGCTCGCGCAACCCGGGGCTGGCCGGCTGGAGCTCAAGCCCCGGGCCCGGTCCCACCTTCCGAACCCTAGCCAGGCTGGGGAGAGCCTCCACGGGCACTGGTGGAGCCCCGTCCCCAGCACCCGGACCCTCTGGTGGCCTGCGGGACGGGGGGCTCGCACACCCCGGGGCTGGCCGGCCGGAGCTCAAGCCCTGGGCCCGGTCCCACCTTCCGAACCCTAGCCAGGCTGGGGAGAGCCTCCCCGGGCCCCGGTGGAGCCCTGACCCCAGC
>NW_027611823.1:107500-117500 GCF_964261635.1 Lissotriton helveticus
AAGGACCATCGGGAAAGGGCTGAGAGGCAGTTGCATTCCCGGGCCCCTGGGGGCCCCGGCGGGCGGGCCCGGGTGCTGCCTGGCCCCGTCTCAGCATGGCCAGACCTCGCGGGGACCTGCCTGAGCAAACTCGGAGGAAAAGGCCCATCGGCAAGGGGGCTAAGCAGCAGGTGCGTACCCAGGCCCCTGGGGGCCCCGGCGGGAGGGCCCGGGTCCTGCCTTCCCCTGATTCAGAATCGCCAGACCACACGGAGGTCTGACTGACCCTCTCCCTAGTAATCCGGAGGAAAATTACCCCCCTTTCTTGTAATCCGTGCACTAGAGGTGACAGAGGGGACCCAAGGCGCGAAAGTACCCGACCTCCTGGAGCCCTCGCTGGGATCCGGGAGGCAAATGGCACCTCATCGGGACTTCCAGGGAAGTTCGGCCATCTGGTCGCCCCCATTGGAAAGCATTGCGGGCGACCAGATGGCCGAGGCGATCCAGGAGACCAGATGGCCGAGGGGATCCTGGAGACCAGATGGCCGAGGGGATCCGGGAGACCAGATGGCCGAGGGGATCCGGGCGACCAGATGGCCGGGCACGAAAGGGACGCCATCCGGTCGCCCCGTGCCCCCACGAAGGAGGGAGCGGGCGCCCGGGGCATGGCGGGCCGGAGGCCCCCAGCCGGGCCACAGCCATGGAGGCTGCCAGGGGCCGGCGGGCCCTCCGACCCGGGGCCCGCTTACACCTTGACAAGCAGGGGAGGCCTGCAAGGGACCGACGGACCCCTGTCCTGGGCCCTGGGTGGAGCGGCAGCCCGGGGGACCGGGCCCAGGGCCGGAGCGCCCGACCCGGGGCCCCGACCGGGCCCCTGGACCCAGCCGGGGCTCCCAGGCCCGGAGGCACAGGGGAAGCCTCCCGGGCCCGCCGGACCCCGTCCCGGGCACCCTGCCCCGCGGCAGGACCCAGGACGGAGCCCGGGGTGGGGAGGCCACCCTCCCCGGGGCCCTCAGGGGCCCCGGATGGAGCTCCTGAACACAGACAAGCAAGGGGAGGCTCCCCGGGCACATCGGAACCCCTTTCCGGGCCCTTGGCAGTGCGGCAGGCTGGGAGACAGGGCCCAGGGCCTGAGCACCCGACCCGGGGCCTGCCCGGGCCCCTGGACCCAGCCGGGGCTCCCAAGCCCGGAGGCGCATGGGACTCCTCCCCGGTCCCTCCGGACCCCGTCCCGGGCACCCTGCCACGCAGCAGGACCAAGGACAGAGCCCGGGGTGGGGAGGCCGCCCTCCCCGGGCCCTCAGGGGCCCTAGCCACTGCTCCTGAACCCAGCCAAGCAAGGGGAGGCTCCCCGGGCACATCGGAACCCCTTCCCGGGCCCTTGGCAGTGCGGCAGGCTGGGAGACAGGGCCCAGGGCCGGAGCACCCGACCCGGGGCCCGGCCGGGCCCCTGGACGCAGCCGGGGCTCCCAAGCCCGGAGGTGCATGGGACGCCTCCCCGGTCCCTCCGGACCCCGTCCCGGGCACCCTGCCACGCAGCAGGACCAAGGACAGAGCCCGGGGTGGGGAGGCCGCCCTCCCCGGGCCCTCAGGGGCCCTAGCCACTGCTCCTGAACCCAGCCAAGCAAGGGGAGGCTCCCCGGGCACATCGGAACCCCTTCCCGGGCCCTTGGCAGTGCGGCAGGCTGGGAGACAGGGCCCAGGGCCGGAGCACCCGACCCGGGGCCTGGACGGGCCCCTGGACCCAGCCGGGGCTCCCGAGCCCGGAGGTGCATGGGACGCCTCCCCGGTCCCTCCGGACCCCGTCCCGGGCACCCTGCCATGCAGCAGGACCAAGGACAGAGCCCGGGGTGGGGAGGCCGCCCTCCCCGGGCCCTCAGGGGCCCTAGCCACTGCTCCTGAACCCAGCCAAGCAAGGGGAGGCTCCCCGGGAACAACGGAACCCATTCCTAGGCCTTTGGCAGTGCGGTAGGCTGGGAGACAGGGACCAGGGCCGGAGCACCCGACCCGGGGCCCGCCCGGGCCCCTGGACCGAGCCGGGGCTCCCAAGCCCGGAGGTGCATGGGACGCCTCCCCGGTCCCTCCGGACCCCGTCCCGGGCACCCTGCCACGCAGCAGGACCAAGGACAGAGCCCGGGGTGGGGAGGCCGCCCTCCCCGGGCCCTCAGGGGCCCTAGCCACTGCTCCTGAACCCAGCCAAGCAAGGGGAGGCTCCCCGGGAACAACGGAACCCATTCCTAGGCCCTTGGCAGTGCGGTAGGCTGGGAGACAGGGACCAGGGCCGGAGCACCCGACCCGGGGCCCGCCCGGGCCCCTGGACCCAGCCGGGGCTCCCAAGCCCGGAGGTGCATGGGACGCCTCCCCGGTCCCTCCGGACCCCGTCCCGGGCACCCTGCCATGCAGCAGGACCAAGGACAGAGCCCGGGGTGGGGAGGCCGCCCTCCCCGGGCCCTCAGGGGCCCTAGCCACTGCTCCTGAACCCAGCCAAGCAAGGGGAGGCTCCCCGGGAACAACGGAACCCATTCCTAGGCCCTTGGCAGTGCGGTAGGCTGGGAGACAGGGACCAGGGCCGGAGCACCCGACCCGGGGCCCGCCCTGGCCCCTGGACCGAGCGGGGCTCCCAAGCCCGGAGGTGCATGGGACGCCTCCCCGGTCCCTCCGGACCCCGTCCCGGGCACCCTGCCATGCAGCAGGACCAAGGACAGAGCCCGGGGTGGGGAGGCCGCCCTCCCCGGGCCCTCAGGGGCCCTAGCCACTGCTCCTGAACCCAGCCAAGCAAGGGGAGGCTCCCCGGGAACAACGGAACCCATTCCTAGGCCCTTGGCAGTGCGGTAGGCTGGGAGACAGGGACCAGGGCCGGAGCACCCGACCCGGGGCCCGCCCGGGCCCCTGGACCCAGCCGGGGCTCCCAAGCCCGGAGGCGCATGGGACGCCTCCCCGGACCCATGGAGCCCGTCCTGGGCATTGAGCCATGCCGTTGGCCTGGAGATGGGTGCCCCGGACGCCCGGGGGGAGGTCTGTCTGGGACACATGGAGCCCGTCCTGGGCATTGAACCATGCCGTTGGCCTGGAGAAGGGAGCCCCGGACGCCCGGGGGAGGACTGCCCGGTACCCGTGGAGCCCTTCCCGGGTACTTTGCAATGCCGTTGGCCTCCTGGAGATGGGTGCCCCGAACGCCCGGGGGGTGGGCTGCCCGGGACCCGTGGAGCCCATCCTGGGCACTCTGACCTGCTGTTGGCCCGGGGGAGGGACCCCAGACGACCGGGACCCGTGGAGCCCGTCCTTGGCACTCTGACAAGCCGTTGGCCCGGTGAAGGGAGCCCCAGACGACCGGGACCTGTGGAGCCCGTCCTGGGCACTCCTGTATGCCGTTTGCCCGGGGAAGGGAGCCCGTCCTGGGCACTCCTGTATGCCGTTGGCCCGGGGAAGGGAGCCCCGGACGTCCGGGACCCGTGGAGCCCCTCCTGGGCACTCTGAAATGCTTTGGCCCGGGGAAGGGAGCCCCGGACACCCGGGGGGGAGGACTGCCCGGGACCCGTGGAAATCGTCCTGGGCACTCTGACATGCCGCTGGCCCGGGGAAGGGTGCCCCGGACGCCCGGGGCCCGTGGAGCCCGTCCTGGGCACTCTGACAAGCCGTTGGCCCGGGGAAGGGAGACCTGGACGCCCTGAACCCGTGGAGCCCGTCCTGGGCACTCTGAAATGCTTTGGCCCGGGGAAGGGAGCCCCGGACGCCCGGGGGAGGACTGCCCGGGACCCGTGGAACTGGTCCTGGGCACTCTGACATGCCGCTGGCCCGGGGAAGGGTGCCCCGGATGACCGGGCCCGTGGAGCCCGTCCTGGGCACTCTGACATGCCGCTGGCCCGGGGAAGGGAGCCCCGGACGCCCGGGGCCCGTGGAGCCCGTCCCGGGCACTCTGCCATGCCGTTAGCCTGAATGGAGCCCCGGACGCCCGGGGGGGGGGCGAAGGCCCGGGACGCATGGAGCCTGTCCCGGGCACTCTGCCATGCCGTCGGCCTGGATGGAGCACCGGACGCCCGGGGGACGACTGCCCAAGAGCCATGGAGCCCGTCCTGGGCAATTTGACATGCAGTTGGCCTGGAGGAAGGAAGCTCCGGGTGGCCTAGGGAGGTGTTTCCCAGGCATATCCCATCTGGTCCCCATGGCAGAGAACCACCAACCCTGGAGGGGTGTCCGGGCATACCCTGCCCCATAGTAATCCGGAGGCAAATTACCCCCCTTTCTTGCAATCTGTGCACGCGAGGTGACAGAGGGGACCCAAGGCGTGAAAGAACCCGACCTCATGGAGCCCTCGCTGGGATCCGGGAGGCGAATGGCACCTCATTAAGACTTCCAGGGAAGTTCGGCCATCTGGTCCCCCCCATAGGAAAGCGTTGCGGGCGACCAGATGCCCGAGGGGATCCGGGCGACCAGATGGCCGAGGGAATCCGGGCGACCAGATGGCTGGGCATGGAGGTGAAGCCGCCTGGACTCTTCCCCACCCCGTCCCCGTCCCGGGACGAATGCCCGGGACGCATGGAGCCCGTCCTGGCCACTTGACGTCCCGTCCTGGGCATTGAACCATGCCGTCGGCCTGGAGAAGGGAGCCCCCGGACGCCCGGGGGAGGACTGCCCGGTACCCGTGGAGCCCTTCCCGGGTACTTTGCAACGCCGTTGGCCTCCTGGAGATGGGTGCCCCAGATGCCCGGGGGTGGGCTGCCCGGGACCCATGGAGCTCGTCCTGGGCACTTTTACATGCCGTCGGCCTGGAGGTGGGTGCCCTGGACGCCCGGGGGAGGCCTGCCCGGGACCCGTGGAGCCCCTCCCGGGTACTTTGCCAATGCCGTTGGCCTCATGGAGATGGGTGCCCTGGACGCCCGGGGGGAGGACAGCCCGGTACCCGTGGAGTCCTTTCCGGGTACTTTGCAACGCCGTTGGCCTCCTGGAGATATGTGCCCCGAACGCCCGGGGGGAGGGCTGTCCGGGGCCCATGGAGCCCGTCCTGGGCACTGTGACATGCCGTCGGCCTAGAGGTGGGAGCCCCGGATGCCCGGGGGAAGGCTGCCCGGGACCCGTGGAGCCCTTCCCGGGTACTTTGCCATCCCGTTGGCCTCCTGGAGATGGGTGCCCCGGACGCCCGGGGGAGGTCTGTCCGGGGCCCATGCAGCCCGTCCTGGGCAGTGTGACATGCCGTCGGCCTAAAGGTGGGAGCCCCGGACGCCCGGGGGAAGGCTGCCCGGGACCCGTGGAGCCCTTCCCGGGTACTTTGCCATCCCGTTGGCCTCATGGAGATGGGTGCCCCGGACGCCCAGGGGAGGTCTGTCCGGGACACGTGGAGCCCGTCCTGGGCATTGAGCCATGCCGTTGGCCCGGAGAATGGAGCCCCCAGACGCCCGGGGGAGGTGTTGCCCAGGCATATCTCATCTGGTCCCCCGGGCAGAGAACCACCAGCCCTGGAGAGGTGTCCGGGCGTACCCTGCCCCTAGTAATCCGGAGAGAAATTACCCCCCTTTCTTGCAATCCGTGCACGCGAGGTGACAGAGGGGACCCAAGGCGTAAAAGAACCCGACCTCATGGAGCCCTAGCTGGGATCCAGGAGCCGAATGGCACCTCATCGGGACTTCCAGGGAAGCCCGGCCATCTGGTCGCCCCATTGGAAAGCATCGCGGGCGACCAGAGGGCCGGGATCGAAAGGACTCCCAGCTCCCCATCCATCCCAAGCCTTCGCGGTAGGGTTCCTGACTGCCTGCCCACGCAAGGCAGGGCTCTTGGACCCCGGCTGGGCCTCAGGCGCAGGTTGGACCACCGGAGCTCTAGGGCCCGGACGACCTGGGGGAGGAATGCCCGGGACCCGTGGAGCCCGTCCTGGGTACTTTGACATGCCGTCGGCCTGGAGGTGGGTGCCCCGGACGCCCCGGGGGAAGCTGCCCGGGACCCATGGAGCCCGTCCTGGGTACTTTGACATTCCGTCGGCCTGGAGGTGGGAGCCCCGGACGCCCGGGGGGAGGTCTGCCCGGGACCCATGGAGCCCGTCCTGGGTACTTTGCCAATGCCGTTGGCCTCATGGAGATGGGTGCCCCGGACGCCCGGGGGACGAATGCCCGGGACGCATGGAGCCCGTCCTGGGCACTTTTCCATGCCTTCGGCCTGGAGCCCCCAGACACCCAGGGGAGGACCACCGTGAAAACCATGGAGCCCGACCCGGGCACTCTGCCATACCGTCAGCCTAGATGGAGCCCCGGACGCCCAGGGGACGAATGCCCGGGACGCATGGAGCCCGTCCTGGGCACTTTTCAATGCCGTCAGCCTGGATGGAGCCCCGGACGCCCGGGGGACGACTGCCCAGGAGCCATGGAGCCCGTCCTGGGCAATTTGACATGCGGGTTGGCCTGGAGGAAGGAAGCCCCGGGTGGCCTAGGGAGGTGTTGCCCAGGCATAGCCCATCTGGTCCCCATGGCAGAGAACCACCAGCCTCGGAGGGGTGTCCGGGCGTACCCTTCTCCCTAGTAATCCGGAGGAAAATTACCCCCTTTTCTTGTAATCTGTGCCCGCGAGGTGACAGAGGGGACCCAAGGCGCGAATGTACCCAACCTCCTGGAGCCCTCGCTGGGATCCGGGCGGCGAATGGCACCTCATCGGGACTTCCAGGGAAGTTCGGCCATCTGGTCGCCCCATAGGAAAGCGTTGCGGGCGACCAGATGCCCGAGGGGATCCGGGCGACCAGATGGCCAAGGGAATCTGGGCGATCAGATGGCTGGACACGGAAGTGAAGCCGCCTGGACTCTCCCGACCCTGTCCCCGTCCCCGTGCCCGTGCCCGGGACGCATGGAGCCCGTCCTGGGCACTTTTCCATGCCTTCGGCCTGGAGCCCCCAGACACCCAGGGGAGGACCACCGTGAAAGCCATGGAGCCCGACCCGGGCACTCTGCCATGCCGTCGGCCTGGATGGAGCCCCGGACGCCCGGGGGACAAATGCCCGGGACGCATGGAGCCCGTCCTGGGCACTTTTCCATGCCTTCGGTATGGAGCGCCCCGACACCCTCGGGAGGACCACCCTGGAAACCATGGAGCCCGACCCGGGCACTCTGCCATGCCGTCGGCCTGGATGGAGCCCCGGACGCCCGGGGGACAAATGCCCGGGACGCATGGAGCCCGTCCTGGGTACTTTTCCATGCCGTCAGCCAGGAGCCCCCTGACACCCAGGGGAGGACCACCGTGAAAACCATGGAGCCCGACCCGGGCACTGTGCCATACCGTCAGCCTGGATGTAGCCCCGGACGCCCGGGGGACGAATGCCCGGGACGCATGGAGCCCGTCCCGGGCACTCTGCCATGCCGTCCCGACAAATTCGTACGGACTCCTAACCTTACGACACGGATCGGAATCGAGCCCTCTCTGACCCAGCAGTTTCAGGCGCCCGGGGGACGAATGCCCGGGACGCATGGAGCCCGACCCGGGCACACTGCCTTGCCGCCGGCCTGGATGGAGCCCCGGACGCCCGGGGGACGAATGCCCGGGACGCATGGAGCCCGTCCCGGGCACTCTGACATGCCGTCGGCCTGGATGGAGCCCCGGACGCCCGGGGGACGACTGCCCAAGAGCCATGGAGCCCATCCCGGGCACTCTGCCATGCCGTCCCGACAAATTCGTACGGACTCCTAACCTTCCGACACGGATCGGAATCGAGCCCTTTCTGACCCAGCAGATTTCAGGTTGATTTGCTATATACTTTACGTACGATTTTATGGGGGCCGATTCCGATCCGGTACGTAAAAGCAAATACGACCGACATGTCGGACAACCACGTACACCCAGGGGATAGGACTGCCCGGGTCACATGGACCCCGTCCTGGGCACTCTGATCTGCCGCCGGCGCCGGGGATCGAACCGTGATCACCAGATGGGGATATCCCAAAAATCTGGCATGGATACGGCCCGCCAGGACAGGTTTGGGCACCCCTGTTGTACGGACTCCCAAGCCCTACGGTCCTTCTGACACGGATCGGAATCGAACCCAGCAGATTTCGCGTTGACTGCCTCTATATCAGGGGTGCCCAAACCAGTCCTGGCGGGCCGTATCCATGCCAGATTTTTGGGATATCCCCATCTGGGGATCACGGTTCGATCCCCGGCACCGGCGGCAGATTAGCCCAGCACCAGGTGACTCTGGGAAATAGCTGGCACCGCGGCTAGGGCGGCTGACTCCGGAATATGGAGATTTTTTTATTTAAGGTTTTTGTAGAGCGCGTAGTAACCCTCGAGCATCCCAGAGATCAGGGTTCGATCCCCGGCACCGGCCGCAGATTAGCCCAGCACCACGTGACTCTGGGAAATAGCTGGCGCCGCGGCTAGGGAGGCTGACTCCGGAATCTGGAGATCACGGTTCGATCCCCGGCACCGGCGGCAGATTAGCCCAGCACCAGGTGACTCTGGGAAATAGCTGGCGCCGCGGCTAGGGCGGCTGACTCCGGAATCTGGAGATTTTTTTATTTAAGGTTTTTGTAGAGCGCGTAGTAACCCTCGAGCATCCCAGAGATCAGGGTTCGATCCCCGGCACCGGCCGCAGATTAGCCCAGCACCACGTGACTCTGGGGAATAGCTGGCGCCGCGGCTAGGGCGGCTGACTCCGGAATCTGGGGATCACGGTTCGATCCCCGGCACCGGCGGCAGATTAGCCCAGCACCATGTGACTCTGGGCAATAGCTTGCTTAATCTTCCCAACGGCCCCTAGCGCCTAGAGACCCTTACGGGTGATTGTGCGCCTTACAAATGTGGATTATTATTATTATTTGGGCCGATTCCGATCCGGTTCGTAAAAGCACATCTGCCCGAATCTGTCGGACAACCACGTACGCCCGGGAGAGGACTGCCCGGGACCCGTGGAGCCCGTCCTGGTCACTCTGCCCTGCCATTGGCCTGGAGAAGGGAGCGCCGGACGCCCGGGGGGAGGACTGCCCGGGACCCGTGGAGCCCGTCCTGGGCACTCTGACCTGCCGTCTGCCCGGGGAAGGGAGCCCCGGACGCCCGGGGGGAGGACTGCCCGGGACCCATGGAGCCCGTCCTGGGCACTCTGACCTGCCGACGGCCTGGGGAAGGGAGCCCCGGACGCCCGGGGGAGGACTGCCCGGGACCCGTGGAACTCGTCCTGGGCACTCTGACATGCCGCTGACCCGGGGAAGGGAACCCCGGACGCCCGGGAGCCGTGGAGCCCGTCCTGGGCACTCTGACAAGCCGTCGGACCGGGGAAGGGAGCCCCGGACACCCGGGACCCGTGGAGCCTGTCCTGGGAACTCCGGCATGCCGTTGGCCCAGGGAAGGGAGTCCCAGATACCCGGGACCCGTGGAGCCCGTCATGGGCACTCTGACAAGCCGGTGTCCCGGGGAAGGGAGCCCCGGACGCCCGGGACTCGTGGAGCCCGTCCTGGGCACTCTGGCATGCCGTTGGCCTGGGGAAGGGAGCCCCGGACGCCCGGTGGGGGAGGACTGCCAGGGACCCGTGGAGCCCGTCCTGGGCACTTTGACCTGCCGTTGGCCTGGAGATGGAAGCCCCGGATGCCTGGGGGAGGACTGCCCGGGACCCATGGAGCCCGTCCCGGGTACTTTGCCATGCTGTTGGCCTCCTGGAGATGGGTGCCCCGGACGCCCGGGGGAGGACTGCCCGGGACGTATGGAGCCCGTCCCGGGCACTTTTCCATGCCGTCGGCAGGGATGGAGCCCCGGACGCCCGGGGGACGACTGCCCAAGAGCCATGGAGCCCGTCCTGGGCAATTTGACAAGCCGTTGGCCTGGAGGAAGGAAGCCCCGGGTGGCCTAGGGAGGTGTTACCCAGGCATAGCCCATCTGGTCCCCCTAGCAGAGAACCACCAACCTTGGAGGGGTGTCCGGGCGTACCCTGTCCCTAGTAATCCGGAGGGAAATTACCTGACTTTCTTGCAATCTGTGCACACGAGGTGACAGAGGGGACCCAAGGCGCGAAAGTACCCGACCTCCTGGAGCCCTCGCTGGGATCCGGGAGGCGAAT
>NW_027611823.1:130000-140000 GCF_964261635.1 Lissotriton helveticus
GGGTGGGGAGGCCGCCCTCCCCGGGCCCTCAGGGGCCCTAGCCACTGCTCCTGAACCCAGCCAAGCAAGGGGAGGCTCCCCGGGCACATCGGAACCCCTTCCCGGGCCCTTGGCAGTGCGGCAGGCTGGGAGACAGGGCCCAGGGCCGGAGCACCCGACCCGGGGCCCGCCCGGGCCCCTGGACCCAGCCGGGGCTCCCAAGCCCGGAGGTGCATGGGACGCCTCCCCGGTCCCTCCGGACCCCGTCCCGGGCACCCTGCCACGCAGCAGGACCAAGGACAGAGCCCGGGGTGGGGAGGCCGCCCTCCCCGGGCCCTCAGGGGCCCTAGCCACTGCTCCTGAACCCAGCCAAGCAAGGGGAGGCTCCCCGGGAACAACGGAACCCATTCCTAGGCCCTTGGCAGTGCGGTAGGCTGGGAGACAGGGCCCAGGGCCGGAGCACCCGACCCGGGGCCCGCCCGGGCCCCTGGACCCAGCCGGGGCTCCCAAGCCCGGAGGTGCATGGGACGCCTCCCCGGTCCCTCCGGACCCCGTCCCGGGCACCCTGCCACGCAGCAGGACCAAGGACAGAGCCCGGGGTGGGGAGGCCGCCCTCCCCGGGCCCTCAGGGGCCCTAGCCACTGCTCCTGAACCCAGCCAAGCAAGGGGAGGCTCCCCGGGAACAACGGAACCCATTCCTAGGCCCTTGGCAGTGCGGTAGGCTGGGAGACAGGGACCAGGGCCGGAGCACCCGACCCGGGGCCCGCCCGGGCCCCTGGACCCAGCCGGGGCTCCCAAGCCCGGAGGTGCATGGGACGCCTCCCCGGTCCCTCCGGACCCCGTCCCGGGCACCCTGCCACGCAGCAGGACCAAGGACAGAGCCCGGGGTGGGGAGGCCGCCCTCCCCGGGCCCTCAGGGGCCCAAGCCACTGCTCCTGAACCCAGCCAAGCAAGGGTAGGCTCCCCGGGAACAACGGAACCCATTCCTAGGCCCTTGGCAGTGCGGTAGGCTGGGAGACAGGGACCAGGGCCGGAGCACCCGACCCGGGGGCCCGCCCGGGCCCCTGGACCCAGCCGGGGCTCCCAAGCCCGGAGGCGCATGGGACGCCTCCCCGGACCCATGGAGCCCGTCCTGGGCATTGAGCCATGCCGTTGGCCTGGAGATGGGTGCCCCGGACGCCCGGGGGAGGTCTGTCCGGGACACATGGAGCCCGTCCTGGGCATTGAACCATGTCGTTGGCCTGGAGAAGGGAGCCCCGGACGCCCGGGGGAGGACTGCCCGGTACCCGTGGAGCCCTTCCCGGGTACTTTGCAACGCCGTTGGCCTCCTGGAGATGGGTGCCCCGAACGCCCGGGGGGCGGGCTGCCCGGGACCCATGGAGCCCGTCCTGGGCACTCTGACCTGCTGTTGGCCCGGGGGGGAGGGACCCCAGACGACCGGGACCCGTGGAGCCCGTCCTTGGCACTCTGACAAGCCGTTGGCCCGGGGAAGGGAGCCCCAGACGACCGGGACCTGTGGAGCCCGTCCTGGGCACTCCTGTATGCCGTTGGCCCGGGGAAGGGAGCCCCGGACGTCCGGGACCCGTGGAGCCCGTCCTGGGCACTCCTGTATGCCGTTGGCCCGGGGAAGGGAGCCCCGGACGTCCGGGACCCGTGGAGCCCGTCCTGGGCACTCTGAAATGCTTTGGCCCGGGGAAGGGAGCCCCGGACACCCAGGGGGAGGACTGCCCGGGACCCGTGGAACTCGTCCTGGGCACTCTGACATGCCGCTGGCCCGGGGAAGGGTGCCCCGGACGCCCGGGGCCCGTGGAGCCCGTCCTGGGCACTCTGACAAGCCGTTGGCCCGGGGAAGGGAGACCTGGACGCCCGGAACCCGTGGAGCCCGTCCTGGGCACTCTGAAATGCTTTGGCCTGGAGAAGGGAGCCCCCCCCCGGACGCCCGGGGGAGGACTGCCCGGGACCCGTGGAACTGGTCCTGGGCACTCTGACATGCCGCTGGCCCGGGGAAGGGAGCCCCGGACGCCCGGGGCCCGTGGAGCCCGTCCCGGGCACTCTGCCATGCCGTCAGCCTGGATGGAGCCCCGGACGCCCGGGGGGACGAAGGCCCGGGACGCATGGAGCCTGTCCCGGGCACTCTGCCATGCCGTCGGCCTGGATGGAGCACCGGACGCCCGGGGGACGACTGCCCAAGAGCCATGGAGCCCGTCCTGGGCAATTTGACATGCAGTTGGCCTGGAGGAAGGAAGCTCCGGGTGGCCTAGGGAGGTGTTGCCCAGGCATATCCCATCTGGTCCCCATGGCAGAGAACCACCAAACCTGGAGGGGTGTCCGGGCATACCCTGCCCCATAGTAATCCGGAGGCAAATTACCCCCCTTTCTTGCAATCTGTGCACGCGAGGTGACAGAGGGGACCCAAGGCGTGAAAGAACCCGACCTCATGGAGCCCTCGCTGGGATCCGGGAGGCGAATGGCACCTCATTAAGACTTCCAGGGAAGTTCGGCCATCTGGTCTCCCCCCCCCATAGGAAAGCGTTGCGGGCGACCAGATGCCCGAGGGGATCCGGGCGACCAGATGGCCGAGGGAATCCGGGCGACCAGATGGCCGGGCATGGAGGTGAAGCCGCCTGGACTCTTCCCCACCCCGTCCCCGTCCCCGTCCCCGTCCCGGGACGAATTCCCGGGACGCATGGAGCCCGTCCTGGCCACTTGACGTCCCGTCCTGGGCATTGAACCATGCCGTCGGCCTGGAGAAGGGAGCCCCCCCCGGACGCCCGGGGGAGGACTGCCCGGTACCCGTGGAGCCCTTCCCGGGTACTTTGCAACTCCGTTGGCCTCCTGGAGATGGGTGCCCAAGATGCCCGGGGGTGGGCTGCCCGGGACCCATGGAGCCCGTCCTGGGCACTTTTACATGCCGTCGGCCTGGAGGTGGGTGCCCTGGACGCCCGGGGGAGGCCTGCCCGGGACCCGTGGAGCCCCTCCCGGGTACTTTGCCAATGCCGTTGGCCTCATGGAGATGGGTGCCCCGGACGCCCGGGGGAGGACTGCCCGGTACCCGTGGAGTCCTTTCCGGGTACTTTGCAACGCTGTTGGCCTCCTGGAGATGGGTGCCCCGGACGCCCGGGGGAGGTCTGTCCGGGGCCCATGGAGCCCGTCCTGGGCAGTGTGACATGCCGTCGGCCTGGAGGTGGGAGCCCCGGACGCCCGGGGGAAGGCTGCCCGGGACCCGTGGAGCCCTTCCCGGGTACTTTGCCATCCCGTTGGCCTCCTGGAGATGGGTGCCCCGGACGCCCAGGGGCGGTCTGTCCGGGACACGTGGAGCCCGTCCTGGGCATTGAGCCATGCCGTTGGCCCGGAGAATGGAGCCCCCAGACGCCCGGGGGAGGTGTTGCCCAGGCATATCTCATCTGGTCCCCGGGCAGAGAACCACCAGCCCTGGAGAGGTGTCCGGGCGTACCCTGCCCCTAGTAATCCGGAGGGAAATTACCCCCCTTTCTTGCAATCCGTGCACGCGAGGTGACAGAGGGGACCCAAGGCGTAAAAGAACCCGAGCTCATGGAGCCCTAGCTGGGATCCGGGAGGCGAATGGCACCTCATCGGGACTTCCAGGGAAGCCCGGCCATCTGGTCGCCCCATTGGAAAGCATCGCGGGCGACCAGATGGCCCGGATCGAAAGGACTCCCAGCTCCCCATCCACCCCAAGCCTTCGCGGTAGGGTTCCTGACTGCCAGCCCACGCAAGGCAGGGCTCTTGGACCCCGGCTGGGCCTCAGGCGCAGGTTGGACCACCGGAGCTCTAGGGCCCGGACGACCTGGGGGAGGAATGCCCGGGACCCGTGGAGCCCGTCCTGGGTACTTTGACATGCCGTCGGCCTGGAGGTGGGTGCCCCGGACGCCCCGGGGGAAGCTGCCCGGGACCCATGGAGCCCGTCCTGGGTACTTTGACATTCCGTCGGCCTGGAGGTGGGTCCCCCGGACGCCCGGGGGGTGGTCTGCCCGGGACCCATGGAGCCCGTCCTGGGTACTTTGCCTATGCCGTTGGCCTCATGGAGATGGGTGCCCCGGACGCCCGGGGGGACGAATGCCCGGGACGCATGGAGCCCGTCCTGGGCACTTTTCCATGCCTTCGGCCTGGAGCCCCCAGACACCCAGGGGAGGACCACCGTGAAAGCCATGGAGCCCGACCCGGGCACTCTGCCATGCCGTCGGCCTGGATGGAGCCCCGGACGCCCGGGGGACGAATGCCCGGGACGCATGGAGCCCGTCCTGGGCACTTTTCAATGCCGTCAGCCTGGAAGGAGCCCCGGACGCCCGGGGGACGACTGCCCAGGAGCCATGGAGCCCGTCCTGGGCAATTTGACATGCAGTTGGCCTGGAGGAAGGAAGCCCCGGGTGGCCTAGGGAGGTGTTGCCCAGGCATAGCCCATCTGGTCCCCATGGCAGAGAACCACCAGCCTCGGAGGGGTGTCCGGGCGTACCCTTCTCCCTAGTAATCCGGAGGAAAATGACCCCCTTTTCTTGTAATCTGTGCACGCGAGGTGACAGAGGGGACCCAAGGCGCGAATGTACCCAACCTCCTGGAGCCCTCGCTGGGATCCGGGCGGCGAATGGCACCTCATCGGGACTTCCAGGGAAGTTCGGCCATCTGGTCGCCCCTCAGGAAAGCGTTGCGGGCGACCAGATGCCCGAGGGGATCCGGGCGAGCAGATGGCCGAGGGAATCTGGGCGATCAGATGGCTGGACACGGAAGTGAAGCCGCCTGGACTCTCCCGACCCTGTCCCCGTCCCCGTGCCCGTGCCCGGGACGCATGGAGCCCGTCCTGGGCACTTTTCCATGCCTTCGGCATGGAGCGCCCCGACACCCTGGGGAGGACCACCCTGGAAACCATGGAGCCCGACCCGGGCACTCTGCCATGCCGTCGGCCTGGATGGAGCCCCGGACGCCCGGGGGACAAATGCCCGGGACGCATGGAGCCCGTCCTGGGTACTTTTCCATGCCGTCGGCCAGGAGCCCCCTGACACCCAGGGGAGGACCACCGTGAAAACCATGGAGCCCGACCCGGGCACTCTGCCATACCGTCAGCCTGGATGTAGCCCCGGACGCCCGGGGGACGAATGCCCGGGACGCATGGAGCCCGTCCCGGGCACTCTGCCATGCCGTCCTGACAAATTCGTACGGACTCCTAACCTTACGACACGGATCGGAATCGAGCCCTCTCTGACCCAGCAGTTTCAGGCGCCCGGGGGACGAATGCCCGGGACGCATGGAGCCCGACCCGGGCACACTGCCTTGCCGCCGGCCTGGATGGAGCCCCGGACGCCCGGGGGACGAATGCCCGGGACGCATGGAGCCCGTCCCGGGCACTCTGCCATGCCGTCGGCCTGGATGGAGCCCCGGACGCCCGGGGGACGACTGCCCAAGAGCCATGGAGCCCATCCCGGGCACTCTGCCATGCCGTCCCGACAAATTCGTACGGACTCCTAACCTTCCGACACGGATCGGAATCGAGCCCTTTCTGACCCAGCAGATTTCAGGTTGATTTGCTATATACTTTACGTACGATTTTATGGGGGCCGATTCCGATCCGGTACGTAAAAGCAAATACGACCGACATGTCGGACAACCACGTACACCCAGGGGATAGGACTGCCCGGGTCACATGGACCCCGTCCTGGGCACTCTGATCTGCCGCCGGCGCCGGGGATCGAACCGTGATCACCAGATGGGGATATCCCAAAAATCTGGCATGGATACGGCCCGCCAGGACAGGTTTGGGCACCCCTGTTGTACGGACTCCCAAGCCCTACGGTCCTTCTGACACGGATCGGAATCGAACCCAGCAGATTTCGCGTTGACTGCCTCTATATCAGGGGTGCCCAAACCAGTCCTGGCGGGCCGTATCCATGCCAGATTTTTGGGATATCCCCATCTGGGGATCACGGTTCGATCCCCGGCACCGGCGGCAGATTAGCCCAGCACCAGGTGACTCTGGGAAATAGCTGGCGCCGCGGCTAGGGCGGCTGACTCCGGAATCTGGAGATTTTTTTTATTTAAGGTTTTTGTAGAGCGCGTAGTAACCCTCGAGCATCCCAGAGATCAGGGTTCGATCCCCGGCACCGGCCGCAGATTAGCCCAGCACCACGTGACTCTGGGAAATAGCTGGCGCCGCGGCTAGGGAGGCTGACTCCGGAATCTGGAGATCACGGTTCGATCCCCGGCACCGGCGGCAGATTAGCCCAGCACCAGGTGACTCTGGGAAATAGCTGGCGCCGCGGCTAGGGCGGCTGACTCCGGAATCTGGAGATTTTTTTATTTAAGGTTTTTGTAGAGCGCGTAGTAACCCTCGAGCATCCCAGAGATCAGGGTTCGATCCCCGGCACCGGCCGCAGATTAGCCCAGCACCATTTGACTCTGGGCAATAGCTTGCTTAATCTTCCCAACGGCCCCTAGCGCCTAGAGACCCTTACGGGTGATTGTGCGCCTTACAAATGTGGATTATTATTATTATTATTATTATTATTTGGGCCGATTCCGATCCGGTTCGTAAAAGCACATCTGCCCGAATCTGTCGGACAACCACGTACGCCCGGGAGAGGACTGCCCGGGACCCGTGGAGCCCGTCCTGGTCACTCTGACCTGCCATCGGCCTGGAGAAGGGAGCGCCGGACGCCCGGGGGGAGGACTGCCCGGGACCCGTGGAGCCCGTCCTGGGCACTCTGACCTGCCGTCTGCCCGGGGAAGGGAGCCCCGGACGCCCGGGGGGAGGACTGCCCGGGACCCATGGAGCCCGTCCTGGGCACTCTGACCTGCCGACGGCCCGGGGAAGGGAGCCCCGGACGCCCGGGGGAGGACTGCCCGGGACCCGTGGAACTCGTCCTGGGCACTCTGACTTTCTGCTGACCCGGGGAAGGGAACCCCGGACGCCCGGGAGCCGTGGAGCCCGTCCTGGGCACTCTGACAAGCCGTCGGACCGGGGAAGGGAGCCCCGGACGCCCGGGACCCGTGGAGCCTGTCCTGGGAACTCCGGCATGCCGTTGGCCCAGGGAAGGGAGTCCCAGATACCCGGGACCCGTGGAGCCCGTCATGGGCACTCTGACAAGCCGGTGTCCCGGGGAAGGGAGCCCCGGACGCCGGGGACTCGTGGAGCCCGTCCTGGGCACTCTGGCATGCCGTTGGCACGGGGAAGGGAGCCCCAGATGCCCGGGACCCGTGGAGCCCGTCCTGGGCACTCTGACAAGCCGTTGTCCCGGGGAAGGGAGCCCCGGACGCCGGGGACTCGTGGAGCCCGTCCTGGGCACTCTGGCATGCCGTTGGCCCGGGGAAGGGAGCCCAAGATGCCCGGGACCCGTGGAGCCCGTCCTGGGCACTCTGACAAGCCGTTGTCCCAGGGAAGGGAGCCCCGGACGCCCGGGACTCGTGGAGCCCGTCCTGGGCATTCTGGCATGCCGTTGGCCCGGGGAAGGGAGCCCCGGACGTCCGGGGCCCGTGGAGCCCATCCTGGGCACTCTGACAAGCCGTTGGCCCGGGGAAGGGAGAGCCGGACACCCAGCGGAGGAATGCCCGGGACCCATGGAGCCCGTCCTGGGCAATCTGACCTGCCGTCGGCCCGGAGAAGGGAGCGACGGACGCCCGGGGGGAGGAATGCCCGGGACGCATGGAGCCCATCCTGGGCACTTTGACATGCCATCGGCCTTGAGACCCGGGGGACGACTGCCCGGGAAGCATGGAGCCCGACCTGGGCACTCGCTCATGCCGTTGGCCTGGAGACCCGGGGGACGACTGCCCGGGGCGCATGGAGCCCGACCTGGGCACTCGCTCATGCCGTTGGCCTGGAGACCCGGGGGACGACTGCCCGGGACGCATGGAGCCCGTCCTGGGCACTTTGACATGCCGTTGGCCTGGAGGAGGGAAGCCCCGGGTGTTGTTACCCAGGCATAGCCCATCTGGTCCCCCTGGCAGAGAACCACCAGCCTTCCAGGGGTGTCCGGGCATACCCTTACCCCTAGTAATCCGGAGGAAAATTACCCCCCTTTCTTGTAATCTGTGCACACGAGTTGACAGAGGGGACCCAAGGCGTAAAAGTACCCGACCTCCTGGAGCCCTCGCTGGGATCGGGGAGGCAAATGGCACCTCATAGGGACTTCCAGGGAGGTTTGGCCATCTGGTCGCCCTTTTGGATAGCATTGCGTGCGACCAGATGGCCGAGGGGAAAGGTGCAACCAGGTGGCCGGGAACGAAAGGACTCCCTGCTTCCCACCCCGAGCCTTCGTGGTAGGGCTGCTGCCTGCCCACGCCGGGCAGGGCTCGGGGACCCCGGCTGGGCCTCAGGCACGGTGAGGACCACCGGAGCTCCCAGGCCCGGACGCCCGGGACGACGACTGCCCGGGACGCATGGAGCCCGTCCTGGGCACTTTGACATGCCGTCGGCCTGGAGACCCGGGGGACGACTGCCTGGGACGCATGGAGCCCGTCCTGGACATTTTGACATGCCGTCGGCCTGGAGACCCGGGGGACGACTGCCCGGGACGCATGGAGCCCGTCCTGGGCACTTTGACATGCCGTCGGCCTGGAGACCCGGGGGACGACTGCCTGGGACGCATGGAGCCCGTCCTGGACATTTTGACATGCCGTCGGCCTGGAGACCCGGGGGACGACTGCCCGGGACGCATGGAGCCCGTCCTGGGCACTTTGACATGCCGTCGGCCTGGAGACCCGGGGGACGACTGCCCGGGACGCATGGAGCCCGTCCTGGGCACTTTGACATGCCGTCGGCCCGGAGAAGGGAGCGCCGGACACCCAGGGAAGGACTGCCCGGGACCCATGGAGCCCGTCCTGGGCAATCTGACCTGCCGTCGGCCCAGGGAAGGGAGCGGCGGATGCCCGGGGGGAGGAATGCCCGGGACGCATGGAGCCCGTCCTGGGCACTTTGACATGCCGTCGGCCCGGAGACCCGTGGGACGACTGCCCGGGACGCATGGAGCCCGTCCTGGGCACTTTGACATGCCGTCGGCCTGGAGACCCGGGGGACGACTGCCCGGGACGCATGGAGCCCGTCCTGGGCACTTTGACATGCCGTCGGCCTGGAGATCCGGGGGACGACTGCCCGGGACGCATGGAGCCCGTCCTGGGCACTTTGACATGCCATCGGCCTGGAGACCCGGGGGACGACTGCCCAAGAGCCATGGAGCCCGTCCTGGGCAATTTGACAAGCCGTTGGCCTGGAGGAAGGAAGCCCCGGGTGGCCTAGGGAGGTGTTACCCAGGCATAGCCCATCTGGTCCCCCTAGCAGAGAACCACCAGCCTTGGAGGGGTGTCCGGGCATACCCTGCCCCCTAGTAATCCGGAGGGAAATTACCTGACTTTCTTGCAATCTGTGCACACAAGGTGACAGAGGGGACCCAAGGCGCGAAAGTACCCGACCTCCTGGAGCCCTCGCTGGGATCCGGGAGGCGAATGGCACCTCATCATGACTTCCAGGGCGACCAGATGGCCGGGACCAAAAGGACGCCAATCTGCCTGCCCCGGAGCTGCAGGGCTCTGGGGCTGCAGGGTTCCGGGGGCTGCAGAGCTGCAGGTCTCTGGGGCTGCAGGGCTCCGGGGCTTCAGGCCTCCCCGGGCCCTGATGGACCCTCCGTCCCGGGTACCTCCGACCCCCGGCCGGCTTGCAGGACGGAGGGGGGATTCCCGCACCACTGGGCCCTGCCGGACGGGGCTCAAGCCCCGGGCCCGGTCCCCGGCCCCAGTCCCGGCTTTCCAAACCCTATGCCGGGCCGGGGAGAGCCTCCCCTGGGCCCCCGGTGGACCCTCCGTCCCGGGCGCCCCGGACCCCCGGCCGGATTGCTGGACGGAGGGGTACCAGCACCCTCGGGGCCTGGCCAGATGGAGTTCAAGCCCCGGGTCCGGTCCCACCTTCCGAACCCTAGCCAGGCTGGGGAGAGCCTCCCCGGGAACCGGTGGAGCCCCGTCCCCAGCGCACGGACCCACTGGTGGCCTGCGGGACAGGGGGCTCCAGCACCCTCGGGGC
>NW_027611823.1:150000-172500 GCF_964261635.1 Lissotriton helveticus
AGCGCCCGACCCGGGGCCCCGACCGGGCCCCTGGACCCAGCCGGGGCTCCCAGGCCCGGAGGCACAGGGGAAGCCTCCCCGGGCCCGCCGGACCCCGTCCCGGGCACCCTGCCCCGCGGCAGGACCCAGGACGGAGCCCGGGGTGGGGAGGCCACCCTCCCCGGGGCCCTCAGGGGCCCCGGATGGAGCTCCTGAACACAGACAAGCAAGGGGAGGCTCCCCGGGCACATCGGAACCCCTTTCCGGGCCCTTGGCAGTGCGGCAGGCTGGGAGACAGGGCCCAGGGCCTGAGCACCCGACCCGGGGCCCGCCCGGGCCCCTGGACCCAGCCGGGGCTCCCAAGCCCGGAGGCGCATGGGACGCCTCCCCGGTCCCTCCGGACCCCGTCCCGGGCACCCTGCCATGCAGCAGGACCAAGGACAGAGCCCGGGGTGGGGAGGCCGCCCTCCCCGGGCCCTCAGGGGCCCTAGCCACTGCTCCTGAACCCAGCCAAGCAAGGGGAGGCTCCCCGGGCACATCGGAACCCCTTCCCGGGCCCTTGGCAGTGCGGCAGGCTGGGAGACAGGGCCCAGGGCCGGAGCACCCGACCCGGGGCCCGGCCGGGCCCCTGGACGCAGCCGGGGCTCCCAAGCCCGGAGGTGCATGGGACGCCTCCCCGGTCCCTCCGGACCCCGTCCCGGGCACCCTGCCACGCAGCAGGACCAAGGACAGAGCCCGGGGTGGGGAGGCCGCCCTCCCCGGGCCCTCAGGGGCCCTAGCCACTGCTCCTGAACCCAGCCAAGCAAGGGGAGGCTCCCCGGGCACATCGGAACCCCTTCCCGGGCCCTTGGCAGTGCGGCAGGCTGGGAGACAGGGCCCAGGGCCGGAGCACCCGACCCGGGGCCCGCCCGGGCCCCTGGACCCAGCCGGGGCTCCCAAGCCCGGAGGTGCATGGGACGCCTCCCCGGTCCCTCCGGACCCCGTCCCGGGCACCCTGCCACGCAGCAGGACCAAGGACAGAGCCCGGGGTGGGGAGGCCGCCCTCCCCGGGCCCTCAGGGGCCCTAGCCACTGCTCCTGAACCCAGCCAAGCAAGGGGAGGCTCCCCGGGAACAACGGAACCCATTCCTAGGCCCTTGGCAGTGCGGTAGGCTGGGAGACAGGGCCCAGGGCCGGAGCACCCGACCCGGGGCCCGCCCGGGCCCCTGGACCCAGCCGGGGCTCCCAAGCCCGGAGGTGCATGGGACGCCTCCCCGGTCCCTCCGGACCCCGTCCCGGGCACCCTGCCACGCAGCAGGACCAAGGACAGAGCCCGGGGTGGGGAGGCCGCCCTCCCCGGGCCCTCAGGGGCCCTAGCCACTGCTCCTGAACCCAGCCAAGCAAGGGGAGGCTCCCCGGGAACAACGGAACCCATTCCTAGGCCCTTGGCAGTGCGGTAGGCTGGGAGACAGGGACCAGGGCCGGAGCACCCGACCCGGGGCCCGCCCGGGCCCCTGGACCCAGCCGGGGCTCCCAAGCCCGGAGGTGCATGGGACGCCTCCCCGGTCCCTCCGGACCCCGTCCCGGGCACCCTGCCACGCAGCAGGACCAAGGACAGAGCCCGGGGTGGGGAGGCCGCCCTCCCCGGGCCCTCAGGGGCCCAAGCCACTGCTCCTGAACCCAGCCAAGCAAGGGTAGGCTCCCCGGGAACAACGGAACCCATTCCTAGGCCCTTGGCAGTGCGGTAGGCTGGGAGACAGGGACCAGGGCCGGAGCACCCGACCCGGGGGCCCGCCCGGGCCCCTGGACCCAGCCGGGGCTCCCAAGCCCGGAGGCGCATGGGACGCCTCCCCGGACCCATGGAGCCCGTCCTGGGCATTGAGCCATGCCGTTGGCCTGGAGATGGGTGCCCCGGACGCCCGGGGGAGGTCTGTCCGGGACACATGGAGCCCGTCCTGGGCATTGAACCATGTCGTTGGCCTGGAGAAGGGAGCCCCGGACGCCCGGGGGAGGACTGCCCGGTACCCGTGGAGCCCTTCCCGGGTACTTTGCAACGCCGTTGGCCTCCTGGAGATGGGTGCCCCGAACGCCCGGGGGGCGGGCTGCCCGGGACCCATGGAGCCCGTCCTGGGCACTCTGACCTGCTGTTGGCCCGGGGGGGAGGGACCCCAGACGACCGGGACCCGTGGAGCCCGTCCTTGGCACTCTGACAAGCCGTTGGCCCGGGGAAGGGAGCCCCAGACGACCGGGACCTGTGGAGCCCGTCCTGGGCACTCCTGTATGCCGTTGGCCCGGGGAAGGGAGCCCCGGACGTCCGGGACCCGTGGAGCCCGTCCTGGGCACTCCTGTATGCCGTTGGCCCGGGGAAGGGAGCCCCGGACGTCCGGGACCCGTGGAGCCCGTCCTGGGCACTCTGAAATGCTTTGGCCCGGGGAAGGGAGCCCCGGACACCCAGGGGGAGGACTGCCCGGGACCCGTGGAACTCGTCCTGGGCACTCTGACATGCCGCTGGCCCGGGGAAGGGTGCCCCGGACGCCCGGGGCCCGTGGAGCCCGTCCTGGGCACTCTGACAAGCCGTTGGCCCGGGGAAGGGAGACCTGGACGCCCGGAACCCGTGGAGCCCGTCCTGGGCACTCTGAAATGCTTTGGCCTGGAGAAGGGAGCCCCCCCCCGGACGCCCGGGGGAGGACTGCCCGGGACCCGTGGAACTGGTCCTGGGCACTCTGACATGCCGCTGGCCCGGGGAAGGGAGCCCCGGACGCCCGGGGCCCGTGGAGCCCGTCCCGGGCACTCTGCCATGCCGTCAGCCTGGATGGAGCCCCGGACGCCCGGGGGGACGAAGGCCCGGGACGCATGGAGCCTGTCCCGGGCACTCTGCCATGCCGTCGGCCTGGATGGAGCACCGGACGCCCGGGGGACGACTGCCCAAGAGCCATGGAGCCCGTCCTGGGCAATTTGACATGCAGTTGGCCTGGAGGAAGGAAGCTCCGGGTGGCCTAGGGAGGTGTTGCCCAGGCATATCCCATCTGGTCCCCATGGCAGAGAACCACCAAACCTGGAGGGGTGTCCGGGCATACCCTGCCCCATAGTAATCCGGAGGCAAATTACCCCCCTTTCTTGCAATCTGTGCACGCGAGGTGACAGAGGGGACCCAAGGCGTGAAAGAACCCGACCTCATGGAGCCCTCGCTGGGATCCGGGAGGCGAATGGCACCTCATTAAGACTTCCAGGGAAGTTCGGCCATCTGGTCTCCCCCCCCCATAGGAAAGCGTTGCGGGCGACCAGATGCCCGAGGGGATCCGGGCGACCAGATGGCCGAGGGAATCCGGGCGACCAGATGGCCGGGCATGGAGGTGAAGCCGCCTGGACTCTTCCCCACCCCGTCCCCGTCCCCGTCCCCGTCCCGGGACGAATTCCCGGGACGCATGGAGCCCGTCCTGGCCACTTGACGTCCCGTCCTGGGCATTGAACCATGCCGTCGGCCTGGAGAAGGGAGCCCCCCCCGGACGCCCGGGGGAGGACTGCCCGGTACCCGTGGAGCCCTTCCCGGGTACTTTGCAACTCCGTTGGCCTCCTGGAGATGGGTGCCCAAGATGCCCGGGGGTGGGCTGCCCGGGACCCATGGAGCCCGTCCTGGGCACTTTTACATGCCGTCGGCCTGGAGGTGGGTGCCCTGGACGCCCGGGGGAGGCCTGCCCGGGACCCGTGGAGCCCCTCCCGGGTACTTTGCCAATGCCGTTGGCCTCATGGAGATGGGTGCCCCGGACGCCCGGGGGAGGACTGCCCGGTACCCGTGGAGTCCTTTCCGGGTACTTTGCAACGCTGTTGGCCTCCTGGAGATGGGTGCCCCGGACGCCCGGGGGAGGTCTGTCCGGGGCCCATGGAGCCCGTCCTGGGCAGTGTGACATGCCGTCGGCCTGGAGGTGGGAGCCCCGGACGCCCGGGGGAAGGCTGCCCGGGACCCGTGGAGCCCTTCCCGGGTACTTTGCCATCCCGTTGGCCTCCTGGAGATGGGTGCCCCGGACGCCCAGGGGCGGTCTGTCCGGGACACGTGGAGCCCGTCCTGGGCATTGAGCCATGCCGTTGGCCCGGAGAATGGAGCCCCCAGACGCCCGGGGGAGGTGTTGCCCAGGCATATCTCATCTGGTCCCCGGGCAGAGAACCACCAGCCCTGGAGAGGTGTCCGGGCGTACCCTGCCCCTAGTAATCCGGAGGGAAATTACCCCCCTTTCTTGCAATCCGTGCACGCGAGGTGACAGAGGGGACCCAAGGCGTAAAAGAACCCGAGCTCATGGAGCCCTAGCTGGGATCCGGGAGGCGAATGGCACCTCATCGGGACTTCCAGGGAAGCCCGGCCATCTGGTCGCCCCATTGGAAAGCATCGCGGGCGACCAGATGGCCCGGATCGAAAGGACTCCCAGCTCCCCATCCACCCCAAGCCTTCGCGGTAGGGTTCCTGACTGCCAGCCCACGCAAGGCAGGGCTCTTGGACCCCGGCTGGGCCTCAGGCGCAGGTTGGACCACCGGAGCTCTAGGGCCCGGACGACCTGGGGGAGGAATGCCCGGGACCCGTGGAGCCCGTCCTGGGTACTTTGACATGCCGTCGGCCTGGAGGTGGGTGCCCCGGACGCCCCGGGGGAAGCTGCCCGGGACCCATGGAGCCCGTCCTGGGTACTTTGACATTCCGTCGGCCTGGAGGTGGGTCCCCCGGACGCCCGGGGGGTGGTCTGCCCGGGACCCATGGAGCCCGTCCTGGGTACTTTGCCTATGCCGTTGGCCTCATGGAGATGGGTGCCCCGGACGCCCGGGGGGACGAATGCCCGGGACGCATGGAGCCCGTCCTGGGCACTTTTCCATGCCTTCGGCCTGGAGCCCCCAGACACCCAGGGGAGGACCACCGTGAAAGCCATGGAGCCCGACCCGGGCACTCTGCCATGCCGTCGGCCTGGATGGAGCCCCGGACGCCCGGGGGACGAATGCCCGGGACGCATGGAGCCCGTCCTGGGCACTTTTCAATGCCGTCAGCCTGGAAGGAGCCCCGGACGCCCGGGGGACGACTGCCCAGGAGCCATGGAGCCCGTCCTGGGCAATTTGACATGCAGTTGGCCTGGAGGAAGGAAGCCCCGGGTGGCCTAGGGAGGTGTTGCCCAGGCATAGCCCATCTGGTCCCCATGGCAGAGAACCACCAGCCTCGGAGGGGTGTCCGGGCGTACCCTTCTCCCTAGTAATCCGGAGGAAAATGACCCCCTTTTCTTGTAATCTGTGCACGCGAGGTGACAGAGGGGACCCAAGGCGCGAATGTACCCAACCTCCTGGAGCCCTCGCTGGGATCCGGGCGGCGAATGGCACCTCATCGGGACTTCCAGGGAAGTTCGGCCATCTGGTCGCCCCTCAGGAAAGCGTTGCGGGCGACCAGATGCCCGAGGGGATCCGGGCGAGCAGATGGCCGAGGGAATCTGGGCGATCAGATGGCTGGACACGGAAGTGAAGCCGCCTGGACTCTCCCGACCCTGTCCCCGTCCCCGTGCCCGTGCCCGGGACGCATGGAGCCCGTCCTGGGCACTTTTCCATGCCTTCGGCATGGAGCGCCCCGACACCCTGGGGAGGACCACCCTGGAAACCATGGAGCCCGACCCGGGCACTCTGCCATGCCGTCGGCCTGGATGGAGCCCCGGACGCCCGGGGGACAAATGCCCGGGACGCATGGAGCCCGTCCTGGGTACTTTTCCATGCCGTCGGCCAGGAGCCCCCTGACACCCAGGGGAGGACCACCGTGAAAACCATGGAGCCCGACCCGGGCACTCTGCCATACCGTCAGCCTGGATGTAGCCCCGGACGCCCGGGGGACGAATGCCCGGGACGCATGGAGCCCGTCCCGGGCACTCTGCCATGCCGTCCTGACAAATTCGTACGGACTCCTAACCTTACGACACGGATCGGAATCGAGCCCTCTCTGACCCAGCAGTTTCAGGCGCCCGGGGGACGAATGCCCGGGACGCATGGAGCCCGACCCGGGCACACTGCCTTGCCGCCGGCCTGGATGGAGCCCCGGACGCCCGGGGGACGAATGCCCGGGACGCATGGAGCCCGTCCCGGGCACTCTGCCATGCCGTCGGCCTGGATGGAGCCCCGGACGCCCGGGGGACGACTGCCCAAGAGCCATGGAGCCCATCCCGGGCACTCTGCCATGCCGTCCCGACAAATTCGTACGGACTCCTAACCTTCCGACACGGATCGGAATCGAGCCCTTTCTGACCCAGCAGATTTCAGGTTGATTTGCTATATACTTTACGTACGATTTTATGGGGGCCGATTCCGATCCGGTACGTAAAAGCAAATACGACCGACATGTCGGACAACCACGTACACCCAGGGGATAGGACTGCCCGGGTCACATGGACCCCGTCCTGGGCACTCTGATCTGCCGCCGGCGCCGGGGATCGAACCGTGATCACCAGATGGGGATATCCCAAAAATCTGGCATGGATACGGCCCGCCAGGACAGGTTTGGGCACCCCTGCTCTAGAAGTACTGATTTTGGGACTCTTAGCTTGCTTCACTCAACTTCAGTGCTAGCAAGCCACTCTGACTCACCTAAAGCGAAAGAAAAAAAAAAAAGCCTACAGCACCTGGTATTCCCAGGCGGTCTCCCATCCAGGTACTAACCAGGCCCGACCCTGCTTAACTTCTGAGATCAGACGAGATCAGGTGCTTTCAGGGTGGTATGGCCGTAGGCTCTAGAAGTACTGATTTTGGGACTCTTAGCTTGCTTCACTCAACTTCAGTGCTAGCAAGCCACTCTGACTCACCTAAAGCGAAAGAAAAAAAAAAAAAGCCTACAGCACCTGGTATTCCCAGGCGGTCTCCCATCCAGGTACTAACCAGGCCCGACCCTGCTTAACTTCTGAGATCAGACGAGATCAGGTGCTTTCAGGGTGGTATGGCCGTAGGCTCTAGAAGTACTGATTTTGGGACTCTTAGCTTGCTTCACTCAACTTCAGTGCTAGCAAGCCACTCTGACTCACCTAAAGCGAAAGAAAAAAAAAAAAAGCCTACAGCACCTGGTATTCCCAGGCGGTCTCCCATCCAGGTACTAACCAGGCCCGACCCTGCTTAACTTCTGAGATCAGACGAGATCAGGTGCTTTCAGGGTGGTATGGCCGTAGGCTCTAGAAGTACTGATTTTGGGACTCTTAGCTTGCTTCACTCAACTTCAGTGCTAGCAAGCCACTCTGACTCACCTAAAGCGAAAGAAAAAAAAAAAAAGCCTACAGCACCTGGTATTCCCAGGCGGTCTCCCATCCAGGTACTAACCAGGCCCGACCCTGCTTAACTTCTGAGATCAGACGAGATCAGGTGCTTTCAGGGTGGTATGGCCGTAGGCTCTAGAAGTACTGATTTTGGGACTCTTAGCTTGCTTCACTCAACTTCAGTGCTAGCAAGCCACTCTGACTCACCTAAAGCGAAAGAAAAAAAAAAAAAGCCTACAGCACCTGGTATTCCCAGGCGGTCTCCCATCCAGTTACTAACCAGGCCCGACCCTGCTTAACTTCTGAGATCAGACGAGATCAGGTGCTTTCAGGGTGGTATGGCCGTAGGCTCTAGAAGTACTGATTTTGGGACTCTTAGCTTGCTTCACTCAACTTCAGTGCTAGCAAGCCACTCTGACTCACCTAAAGCGAAAGAAAAAAAAAAAAAGCCTACAGCACCTGGTATTCCCAGGCGGTCTCCCATCCAGGTACTAACCAGGCCCGACCCTGCTTAACTTCTGAGATCAGACGAGATCAGGTGCTTTCAGGGTGGTATGGCCGTAGGCTCTAGAAGTACTGATTTTGGGACTCTTAGCTTGCTTCACTCAACTTCAGTGCTAGCAAGCCACTCTGACTCACCTAAAGCGAAAGAAAAAAAAAAAAAGCCTACAGCACCTGGTATTCCCAGGCGGTCTCCCATCCAGGTACTAACCAGGCCCGACCCTGCTTAACTTCTGAGATCAGACGAGATCAGGTGCTTTCAGGGTGGTATGGCCGTAGGCTCTAGAAGTACTGATTTTGGGACTCTTAGCTTGCTTCACTCAACTTCAGTGCTAGCAAGCCACTCTGACTCACCTAAAGCGAAAGAAAAAAAAAAAAAGCCTACAGCACCTGGTATTCCCAGGCGGTCTCCCATCCAGGTACTAACCAGGCCCGACCCTGCTTAACTTCTGAGATCAGACGAGATCAGGTGCTTTCAGGGTGGTATGGCCGTAGGCTCTAGAAGTACTGATTTTGGGACTCTTAGCTTGCTTCACTCAACTTCAGTGCTAGCAAGCCACTCTGACTCACCTAAAGCGAAAGAAAAAAAAAAAAAGCCTACAGCACCTGGTATTCCCAGGCGGTCTCCCATCCAGGTACTAACCAGGCCCGACCCTGCTTAACTTCTGAGATCAGACGAGATCAGGTGCTTTCAGGGTGGTATGGCCGTAGGCTCTAGAAGTACTGATTTTGGGACTCTTAGCTTGCTTCACTCAACTTCAGTGCTAGCAAGCCACTCTGACTCACCTAAAGCGAAAGAAAAAAAAAAAAAGCCTACAGCACCTGGTATTCCCAGGCGGTCTCCCATCCAGGTACTAACCAGGCCCGACCCTGCTTAACTTCTGAGATCAGACGAGATCAGGTGCTTTCAGGGTGGTATGGCCGTAGGCTCTAGAAGTACTGATTTTGGGACTCTTAGCTTGCTTCACTCAACTTCAGTGCTAGCAAGCCACTCTGACTCACCTAAAGCGAAAGAAAAAAAAAAAAAGCCTACAGCACCTGGTATTCCCAGGCGGTCTCCCATCCAGGTACTAACCAGGCCCGACCCTGCTTAACTTCTGAGATCAGACGAGATCAGGTGCTTTCAGGGTGGTATGGCCGTAGGCTCTAGAAGTACTGATTTTGGGACTCTTAGCTTGCTTCACTCAACTTCAGTGCTAGCAAGCCACTCTGACTCACCTAAAGCGAAAGAAAAAAAAAAAAAGCCTACAGCACCTGGTATTCCCAGGCGGTCTCCCATCCAGGTACTAACCAGGCCCGACCCTGCTTAACTTCTGAGATCAGACGAGATCAGGTGCTTTCAGGGTGGTATGGCCGTAGGCTCTAGAAGTACTGATTTTGGGACTCTTAGCTTGCTTCACTCAACTTCAGTGCTAGCAAGCCACTCTGACTCACCTAAAGCGAAAGAAAAAAAAAAAAAGCCTACAGCACCTGGTATTCCCAGGCGGTCTCCCATCCAGGTACTAACCAGGCCCGACCCTGCTTAACTTCTGAGATCAGACGAGATCAGGTGCTTTCAGGGTGGTATGGCCGTAGGCTCTAGAAGTACTGATTTTGGGACTCTTAGCTTGCTTCACTCAACTTCAGTGCTAGCAAGCCACTCTGACTCACCTAAAGCGAAAGAAAAAAAAAAAAAGCCTACAGCACCTGGTATTCCCAGGCGGTCTCCCATCCAGGTACTAACCAGGCCCGACCCTGCTTAACTTCTGAGATCAGACGAGATCAGGTGCTTTCAGGGTGGTATGGCCGTAGGCTCTAGAAGTACTGATTTTGGGACTCTTAGCTTGCTTCACTCAACTTCAGTGCTAGCAAGCCACTCTGACTCACCTAAAGCGAAAGAAAAAAAAAAAAAGCCTACAGCACCTGGTATTCCCAGGCGGTCTCCCATCCAGGTACTAACCAGGCCCGACCCTGCTTAACTTCTGAGATCAGACGAGATCAGGTGCTTTCAGGGTGGTATGGCCGTAGGCTCTAGAAGTACTGATTTTGGGACTCTTAGCTTGCTTCACTCAACTTCAGTGCTAGCAAGCCACTCTGACTCACCTAAAGCGAAAGAAAAAAAAAAAAGCCTACAGCACCTGGTATTCCCAGGCGGTCTCCCATCCAGGTACTAACCAGGCCCGACCCTGCTTAACTTCTGAGATCAGACGAGATCAGGTGCTTTCAGGGTGGTATGGCCGTAGGCTCTAGAAGTACTGATTTTGGGACTCTTAGCTTGCTTCACTCAACTTCAGTGCTAGCAAGCCACTCTGACTCACCTAAAGCGAAAGAAAAAAAAAAAAAGCCTACAGCACCTGGTATTCCCAGGCGGTCTCCCATCCAGGTACTAACCAGGCCCGACCCTGCTTAACTTCTGAGATCAGACGAGATCAGGTGCTTTCAGGGTGGTATGGCCGTAGGCTCTAGAAGTACTGATTTTGGGACTCTTAGCTTGCTTCACTCAACTTCAGTGCTAGCAAGCCACTCTGACTCACCTAAAGCGAAAGAAAAAAAAAAAAAGCCTACAGCACCTGGTATTCCCAGGCGGTCTCCCATCCAGGTACTAACCAGGCCCGACCCTGCTTAACTTCTGAGATCAGACGAGATCAGGTGCTTTCAGGGTGGTATGGCCGTAGGCTCTAGAAGTACTGATTTTGGGACTCTTAGCTTGCTTCACTCAACTTCAGTGCTAGCAAGCCACTCTGACTCACCTAAAGCGAAAGAAAAAAAAAAAAAGCCTACAGCACCTGGTATTCCCAGGCGGTCTCCCATCCAGGTACTAACCAGGCCCGACCCTGCTTAACTTCTGAGATCAGACGAGATCAGGTGCTTTCAGGGTGGTATGGCCGTAGGCTCTAGAAGTACTGATTTTGGGACTCTTAGCTTGCTTCACTCAACTTCAGTGCTAGCAAGCCACTCTGACTCACCTAAAGCGAAAGAAAAAAAAAAAAAGCCTACAGCACCTGGTATTCCCAGGCGGTCTCCCATCCAGGTACTAACCAGGCCCGACCCTGCTTAACTTCTGAGATCAGACGAGATCAGGTGCTTTCAGGGTGGTATGGCCGTAGGCTCTAGAAGTACTGATTTTGGGACTCTTAGCTTGCTTCACTCAACTTCAGTGCTAGCAAGCCACTCTGACTCACCTAAAGCGAAAGAAAAAAAAAAAAAGCCTACAGCACCTGGTATTCCCAGGCGGTCTCCCATCCAGGTACTAACCAGGCCCGACCCTGCTTAACTTCTGAGATCAGACGAGATCAGGTGCTTTCAGGGTGGTATGGCCGTAGGCTCTAGAAGTACTGATTTTGGGACTCTTAGCTTGCTTCACTCAACTTCAGTGCTAGCAAGCCACTCTGACTCACCTAAAGCGAAAGAAAAAAAAAAAAAGCCTACAGCACCTGGTATTCCCAGGCGGTCTCCCATCCAGGTACTAACCAGGCCCGACCCTGCTTAACTTCTGAGATCAGACGAGATCAGGTGCTTTCAGGGTGGTATGGCCGTAGGCTCTAGAAGTACTGATTTTGGGACTCTTAGCTTGCTTCACTCAACTTCAGTGCTAGCAAGCCACTCTGACTCACCTAAAGCGAAAGAAAAAAAAAAAAAGCCTACAGCACCTGGTATTCCCAGGCGGTCTCCCATCCAGGTACTAACCAGGCCCGACCCTGCTTAACTTCTGAGATCAGACGAGATCAGGTGCTTTCAGGGTGGTATGGCCGTAGGCTCTAGAAGTACTGATTTTGGGACTCTTAGCTTGCTTCACTCAACTTCAGTGCTAGCAAGCCACTCTGACTCACCTAAAGCGAAAGAAAAAAAAAAAAAGCCTACAGCACCTGGTATTCCCAGGCGGTCTCCCATCCAGGTACTAACCAGGCCCGACCCTGCTTAACTTCTGAGATCAGACGAGATCAGGTGCTTTCAGGGTGGTATGGCCGTAGGCTCTAGAAGTACTGATTTTGGGACTCTTAGCTTGCTTCACTCAACTTCAGTGCTAGCAAGCCACTCTGACTCACCTAAAGCGAAAGAAAAAAAAAAAAAGCCTACAGCACCTGGTATTCCCAGGCGGTCTCCCATCCAGGTACTAACCAGGCCCGACCCTGCTTAACTTCTGAGATCAGACGAGATCAGGTGCTTTCAGGGTGGTATGGCCGTAGGCTCTAGAAGTACTGATTTTGGGACTCTTAGCTTGCTTCACTCAACTTCAGTGCTAGCAAGCCACTCTGACTCACCTAAAGCGAAAGAAAAAAAAAAAAAGCCTACAGCACCTGGTATTCCCAGGCGGTCTCCCATCCAGGTACTAACCAGGCCCGACCCTGCTTAACTTCTGAGATCAGACGAGATCAGGTGCTTTCAGGGTGGTATGGCCGTAGGCTCTAGAAGTACTGATTTTGGGACTCTTAGCTTGCTTCACTCAACTTCAGTGCTAGCAAGCCACTCTGACTCACCTAAAGCGAAAGAAAAAAAAAAAAAGCCTACAGCACCTGGTATTCCCAGGCGGTCTCCCATCCAGGTACTAACCAGGCCCGACCCTGCTTAACTTCTGAGATCAGACGAGATCAGGTGCTTTCAGGGTGGTATGGCCGTAGGCTCTAGAAGTACTGATTTTGGGACTCTTAGCTTGCTTCACTCAACTTCAGTGCTAGCAAGCCACTCTGACTCACCTAAAGCGAAAGAAAAAAAAAAAAAGCCTACAGCACCTGGTATTCCCAGGCGGTCTCCCATCCAGGTACTAACCAGGCCCGACCCTGCTTAACTTCTGAGATCAGACGAGATCAGGTGCTTTCAGGGTGGTATGGCCGTAGGCTCTAGAAGTACTGATTTTGGGACTCTTAGCTTGCTTCACTCAACTTCAGTGCTAGCAAGCCACTCTGACTCACCTAAAGCGAAAGAAAAAAAAAAAAAGCCTACAGCACCTGGTATTCCCAGGCGGTCTCCCATCCAGGTACTAACCAGGCCCGACCCTGCTTAACTTCTGAGATCAGACGAGATCAGGTGCTTTCAGGGTGGTATGGCCGTAGGCTCTAGAAGTACTGATTTTGGGACTCTTAGCTTGCTTCACTCAACTTCAGTGCTAGCAAGCCACTCTGACTCACCTAAAGCGAAAGAAAAAAAAAAAAAGCCTACAGCACCTGGTATTCCCAGGCGGTCTCCCATCCAGGTACTAACCAGGCCCGACCCTGCTTAACTTCTGAGATCAGACGAGATCAGGTGCTTTCAGGGTGGTATGGCCGTAGGCTCTAGAAGTACTGATTTTGGGACTCTTAGCTTGCTTCACTCAACTTCAGTGCTAGCAAGCCACTCTGACTCACCTAAAGCGAAAGAAAAAAAAAAAAAGCCTACAGCACCTGGTATTCCCAGGCGGTCTCCCATCCAGGTACTAACCAGGCCCGACCCTGCTTAACTTCTGAGATCAGACGAGATCAGGTGCTTTCAGGGTGGTATGGCCGTAGGCTCTAGAAGTACTGATTTTGGGACTCTTAGCTTGCTTCACTCAACTTCAGTGCTAGCAAGCCACTCTGACTCACCTAAAGCGAAAGAAAAAAAAAAAAAGCCTACAGCACCTGGTATTCCCAGGCGGTCTCCCATCCAGGTACTAACCAGGCCCGACCCTGCTTAACTTCTGAGATCAGACGAGATCAGGTGCTTTCAGGGTGGTATGGCCGTAGGCTCTAGAAGTACTGATTTTGGGACTCTTAGCTTGCTTCACTCAACTTCAGTGCTAGCAAGCCACTCTGACTCACCTAAAGCGAAAGAAAAAAAAAAAAAGCCTACAGCACCTGGTATTCCCAGGCGGTCTCCCATCCAGGTACTAACCAGGCCCGACCCTGCTTAACTTCTGAGATCAGACGAGATCAGGTGCTTTCAGGGTGGTATGGCCGTAGGCTCTAGAAGTACTGATTTTGGGACTCTTAGCTTGCTTCACTCAACTTCAGTGCTAGCAAGCCACTCTGACTCACCTAAAGCGAAAGAAAAAAAAAAAAAGCCTACAGCACCTGGTATTCCCAGGCGGTCTCCCATCCAGGTACTAACCAGGCCCGACCCTGCTTAACTTCTGAGATCAGACGAGATCAGGTGCTTTCAGGGTGGTATGGCCGTAGGCTCTAGAAGTACTGATTTTGGGACTCTTAGCTTGCTTCACTCAACTTCAGTGCTAGCAAGCCACTCTGACTCACCTAAAGCGAAAGAAAAAAAAAAAAAGCCTACAGCACCTGGTATTCCCAGGCGGTCTCCCATCCAGGTACTAACCAGGCCCGACCCTGCTTAACTTCTGAGATCAGACGAGATCAGGTGCTTTCAGGGTGGTATGGCCGTAGGCTCTAGAAGTACTGATTTTGGGACTCTTAGCTTGCTTCACTCAACTTCAGTGCTAGCAAGCCACTCTGACTCACCTAAAGCGAAAGAAAAAAAAAAAAAGCCTACAGCACCTGGTATTCCCAGGCGGTCTCCCATCCAGGTACTAACCAGGCCCGACCCTGCTTAACTTCTGAGATCAGACGAGATCAGGTGCTTTCAGGGTGGTATGGCCGTAGGCTCTAGAAGTACTGATTTTGGGACTCTTAGCTTGCTTCACTCAACTTCAGTGCTAGCAAGCCACTCTGACTCACCTAAAGCGAAAGAAAAAAAAAAAAAGCCTACAGCACCTGGTATTCCCAGGCGGTCTCCCATCCAGGTACTAACCAGGCCCGACCCTGCTTAACTTCTGAGATCAGACGAGATCAGGTGCTTTCAGGGTGGTATGGCCGTAGGCTCTAGAAGTACTGATTTTGGGACTCTTAGCTTGCTTCACTCAACTTCAGTGCTAGCAAGCCACTCTGACTCACCTAAAGCGAAAGAAAAAAAAAAAAAGCCTACAGCACCTGGTATTCCCAGGCGGTCTCCCATCCAGGTACTAACCAGGCCCGACCCTGCTTAACTTCTGAGATCAGACGAGATCAGGTGCTTTCAGGGTGGTATGGCCGTAGGCTCTAGAAGTACTGATTTTGGGACTCTTAGCTTGCTTCACTCAACTTCAGTGCTAGCAAGCCACTCTGACTCACCTAAAGCGAAAGAAAAAAAAAAAAAGCCTACAGCACCTGGTATTCCCAGGCGGTCTCCCATCCAGGTACTAACCAGGCCCGACCCTGCTTAACTTCTGAGATCAGACGAGATCAGGTGCTTTCAGGGTGGTATGGCCGTAGGCTCTAGAAGTACTGATTTTGGGACTCTTAGCTTGCTTCACTCAACTTCAGTGCTAGCAAGCCACTCTGACTCACCTAAAGCGAAAGAAAAAAAAAAAAAGCCTACAGCGCCTGGTATTCCCAGGCGGTCTCCCATCCAGGTACTAACCAGGCCCGACCCTGCTTAACTTCTGAGATCAGACGAGATCAGGTGCTTTCAGGTGGTATGGCCGTAGGCTCTAGAAGTACTGATTTTGGGACTCTTAGCTTGCTTCACTCAACTTCAGTGCTAGCAAGCCACTCTGACTCACCTAAAGCGAAAGAAAAAAAAGGGGGGGGGGAAGTAGATTTTGGGACATTAGCTTGCTTCACTCAACTTCAGTGCTAGCAAGCCACTCTGACTCACCTAAAAGCGAAGAAAAAAACAGGGTGGTATGGCCGTAGGCTCTAGAAGTACTGATTTTGGGACTCTTAGCTTGCTTCACTCAACTTCAGTGCTAGCAAGCCACTCTGACTCACCTAAAGCGAAAGAAAAAAAAAAAAGCCTACAGCACCTGGTATTCCCAGGCGGTCTCCCATCCAGGTACTAACCAGGCCCGACCCTGCTTAACTTCTGAGATCAGACGAGATCAGGTGCTTTCAGGGTGGTATGGCCGTAGGCTCTAGAAGTACTGATTTTGGGACTCTTAGCTTGCTTCACTCAACTTCAGTGCTAGCAAGCCACTCTGACTCACCTAAAGCGAAAGAAAAAAAAAAAAAGCCTACAGCACCTGGTATTCCCAGGCGGTCTCCCATCCAGGTACTAACCAGGCCCGACCCTGCTTAACTTCTGAGATCAGACGAGATCAGGTGCTTTCAGGGTGGTATGGCCGTAGGCTCTAGAAGTACTGATTTTGGGACTCTTAGCTTGCTTCACTCAACTTCAGTGCTAGCAAGCCACTCTGACTCACCTAAAGCGAAAGAAAAAAAAAAAAGCCTACAGCAACCTGGTATTCCCAGGCGGTCTCCCATCCAGGTACTAACCAGGCCCGACCCTGCTTAACTTCTGAGATCAGACGAGATCAGGTGCTTTCAGGGTGGTATGGCCGTAGGCTCTAGAAGTACTGATTTTGGGACTCTTAGCTTGCTTCACTCAACTTCAGTGCTAGCAAGCCACTCTGACTCACCTAAAGCGAAAGAAAAAAAAAAAAGCCTACAGCACCTGGTATTCCAGGCGGTCTCCCATCCAGGTACTAACCAGGCCCGACCCTGCTTTACTTCTGAGATCAGACGAGATCAGGTGCTTTCAGGGTGGTATGGCCGTAGGCTCTAGAAGTACTGATTTTGGGACTCTTAGCTTGCTTCACTCAACTTCAGTGCTAGCAAGCCACTCTGACTCACCTAAAGCGAAAGAAAAAAAAAAAAGCCTACAGCACCTGGTATTCCCAGGCGGTCTCCCATCCAGGTACTAACCAGGCCCGACCCTGCTTAACTTCTGAGATCAGACGAGATCAGGTGCTTTCAGGGTGGTATGGCCGTAGGCTCTAGAAGTACTGATTTTGGGACTCTTAGCTTGCTTCACTCAACTTCAGTGCTAGCAAGCCACTCTGACTCACCTAAAGCGAAAGAAAAAAAAAAAAAGCCTACAGCACCTGGTATTCCCAGGCGGTCTCCCATGCAGGTACTAACCAGGCCCGACCCTGCTTAACTTCTGAGATCAGACGAGATCAGGTGCTTTCAGGGTGGTATGGCCGTAGGCTCTAGAAGTACTGATTTTGGGACTCTTAGCTTGCTTCACTCAACTTCAGTGCTAGCAAGCCACTCTGACTCACCTAAAGCGAAAGAAAAAAAAAAAAAGCCTACAGCACCTGGTATTCCCAGGCGGTCTCCCATCCAGGTACTAACCAGGCCCGACCCTGCTTAACTTCTGAGATCAGACGAGATCAGGTGCTTTCAGGGTGGTATGGCCGTAGGCTCTAGAAGTACTGATTTTGGGACTCTTAGCTTGCTTCACTCAACTTCAGTGCTAGCAAGCCACTCTGACTCACCTAAAGCGAAAGAAAAAAAAAAAAAGCCTACAGCACCTGGTATTCCCAGGCGGTCTCCCATCCAGGTACTAACCAGGCCCGACCCTGCTTAACTTCTGAGATCAGACGAGATCAGGTGCTTTCAGGGTGGTATGGCCGTAGGCTCTAGAAGTACTGATTTTGGGACTCTTAGCTTGCTTCACTCAACTTCAGTGCTAGCAAGCCACTCTGACTCACCTAAAGCGAAAGAAAAAAAAAAAAAGCCTACAGCACCTGGTATTCCCAGGCGGTCTCCCATCCAGGTACTAACCAGGCCCGACCCTGCTTAACTTTGAGATCAGACGAGATCAGGTGCTTTCAGGGTGGTATGGCCGTAGGCTCTAGAAGTACTGATTTTGGGACTCTTAGCTTGCTTCACTCAACTTCAGTGCTAGCAAGCCACTCTGACTCACCTAAAGCGAAAGAAAAAAAAAAAAAGCCTACAGCACCTGGTATTCCCAGGCGGTCTCCCATCCAGGTACTAACCAGGCCCGACCCTGCTTAACTTCTGAGATCAGACGAGATCAGGTGCTTTCAGGGTGGTATGGCCGTAGGCTCTAGAAGTACTGATTTTGGGACTCTTAGCTTGCTTCACTCAACTTCAGTGCTAGCAAGCCACTCTGACTCACCTAAAGCGAAAGAAAAAAAAAAAAAGCCTACAGCACCTGGTATTCCCAGGCGGTCTCCCATCCAGGTACTAACCAGGCCCGACCCTGCTTAACTTCTGAGATCAGACGAGATCAGGTGCTTTCAGGGTGGTATGGCCGTAGGCTCTAGAAGTACTGATTTTGGGACTCTTAGCTTGCTTCACTCAACTTCAGTGCTAGCAAGCCACTCTGACTCACCTAAAGCGAAAGAAAAAAAAAAAAAGCCTACAGCACCTGGTATTCCCAGGCGGTCTCCCATCCAGGTACTAACCAGGCCCGACCCTGCTTAACTTCTGAGATCAGACGAGATCAGGTGCTTTCAGGGTGGTATGGCCGTAGGCTCTAGAAGTACTGATTTTGGGACTCTTAGCTTGCTTCACTCAACTTCAGTGCTAGCAAGCCACTCTGACTCACCTAAAGCGAAAGAAAAAAAAAAAAAGCCTACAGCACCTGGTATTCCCAGGCGGTCTCCCATCCAGGTACTAACCAGGCCCGACCCTGCTTAACTTCTGAGATCAGACGAGATCAGGTGCTTTCAGGGTGGTATGGCCGTAGGCTCTAGAAGTACTGATTTTGGGACTCTTAGCTTGCTTCACTCAACTTCAGTGCTAGCAAGCCACTCTGACTCACCTAAAGCGAAAGAAAAAAAAAAAAAGCCTACAGCACCTGGTATTCCCAGGCGGTCTCCCATCCAGGTACTAACCAGGCCCGACCCTGCTTAACTTCTGAGATCAGACGAGATCAGGTGCTTTCAGGGTGGTATGGCCGTAGGCTCTAGAAGTACTGATTTTGGGACTCTTAGCTTGCTTCACTCAACTTCAGTGCTAGCAAGCCACTCTGACTCACCTAAAGCGAAAGAAAAAAAAAAAAAGCCTACAGCACCTGGTATTCCCAGGCGGTCTCCCATCCAGGTACTAACCAGGCCCGACCCTGCTTAACTTCTGAGATCAGACGAGATCAGGTGCTTTCAGGGTGGTATGGCCGTAGGCTCTAGAAGTACTGATTTTGGGACTCTTAGCTTGCTTCACTCAACTTCAGTGCTAGCAAGCCACTCTGACTCACCTAAAGCGAAAGAAAAAAAAAAAAAGCCTACAGCACCTGGTATTCCCAGGCGGTCTCCCATCCAGGTACTAACCAGGCCCGACCCTGCTTAACTTCTGAGATCAGACGAGATCAGGTGCTTTCAGGGTGGTATGGCCGTAGGCTCTAGAAGTACTGATTTTGGGACTCTTAGCTTGCTTCACTCAACTTCAGTGCTAGCAAGCCACTCTGACTCACCTAAAGCGAAAGAAAAAAAAAAAAAGCCTACAGCACCTGGTATTCCCAGGCGGTCTCCCATCCAGGTACTAACCAGGCCCGACCCTGCTTAACTTCTGAGATCAGACGAGATCAGGTGCTTTCAGGGTGGTATGGCCGTAGGCTCTAGAAGTACTGATTTTGGGACTCTTAGCTTGCTTCACTCAACTTCAGTGCTAGCAAGCCACTCTGACTCACCTAAAGCGAAAGAAAAAAAAAAAAAGCCTACAGCACCTGGTATTCCCAGGCGGTCTCCCATCCAGGTACTAACCAGGCCCGACCCTGCTTAACTTCTGAGATCAGACGAGATCAGGTGCTTTCAGGGTGGTATGGCCGTAGGCTCTAGAAGTACTGATTTTGGGACTCTTAGCTTGCTTCACTCAACTTCAGTGCTAGCAAGCCACTCTGACTCACCTAAAGCGAAAGAAAAAAAAAAAAAGCCTACAGCACCTGGTATTCCCAGGCGGTCTCCCATCCAGGTACTAACCAGGCCCGACCCTGCTTAACTTCTGAGATCAGACGAGATCAGGTGCTTTCAGGGTGGTATGGCCGTAGGCTCTAGAAGTACTGATTTTGGGACTCTTAGCTTGCTTCACTCAACTTCAGTGCTAGCAAGCCACTCTGACTCACCTAAAGCGAAAGAAAAAAAAAAAAAGCCTACAGCACCTGGTATTCCCAGGCGGTCTCCCATCCAGGTACTAACCAGGCCCGACCCTGCTTAACTTCTGAGATCAGACGAGATCAGGTGCTTTCAGGGTGGTATGGCCGTAGGCTCTAGAAGTACTGATTTTGGGACTCTTAGCTTTGGGACTCTTAGCTTGCTTCACTCAACTTCAGTGCTAGCAAGCCACTCTGACTCACCTAAAGCGAAAGAAAAAAAAAAAAAGCCTACAGCACCTGGTATTCCCAGGCGGTCTCCCATCCAGGTACTAACCAGGCCCGACCCTGCTTAACTTCTGAGATCAGACGAGATCAGGTGCTTTCAGGGTGGTATGGCCGTAGGCTCTAGAAGTACTGATTTTGGGACTCTTAGCTTGCTTCACTCAACTTCAGTGCTAGCAAGCCACTCTGACTCACCTAAAGCGAAAGAAAAAAAAAAAAAGGCCTACAGCACCTGGTATTCCCAGGCGGTCTCCCATCCAGGTACTAACCAGGCCCGACCCTGCTTAACTTCTGAGATCAGACGAGATCAGGTGCTTTCAGGGTGGTATGGCCGTAGGCTCTAGAAGTACTGATTTTGGGACTCTTAGCTTGCTTCACTCAACTTCAGTGCTAGCAAGCCACTCCGACTCACCTAAAGCGAAAGAAAAAAAAAAAAAGCCTACAGCACCTGGTATTCCCAGGCGGTCTCCCATCCAGGTACTAACCAGGCCCGACCCTGCTTAACTTCTGAGATCAGACGAGATCAGGTGCTTTCAGGGTGGTATGGCCGTAGGCTCTAGAAGTACTGATTTTGGGACTCTTAGCTTGCTTCACTCAACTTCAGTGCTAGCAAGCCACTCTGACTCACCTAAAGCGAAAGAAAAAAAAAAAAAGCCTACAGCACCTGGTATTCCCAGGCGGTCTCCCATCCAGGTACTAACCAGGCCCGACCCTGCTTAACTTCTGAGATCAGACGAGATCAGGTGCTTTCAGGGTGGTATGGCCGTAGGCTCTAGAAGTACTGATTTTGGGACTCTTAGCTTGCTTCACTCAACTTCAGTGCTAGCAAGCCACTCTGACTCACCTAAAGCGAAAGAAAAAAAAAAAAAGCCTACAGCACCTGGTATTCCCAGGCGGTCTCCCATCCAGGTACTAACCAGGCCCGACCCTGCTTAACTTCTGAGATCAGACGAGATCAGGTGCTTTCAGGGTGGTATGGTCGTAGGCTCTAGAAGTACTGATTTTGGGACTCTTAGCTTGCTTCACTCAACTTCAGTGCTAGCAAGCCACTCTGACTCACCTAAAGCGAAAGAAAAAAAAAAAAAGCCTACAGCACCTGGTATTCCCAGGCGGTCTCCCATCCAGGTACTAACCAGGCCCGACCCTGCTTAACTTCTGAGATCAGACGAGATCAGGTGCTTTCAGGGTGGTATGGCCGTAGGCTCTAGAAGTACTGATTTTGGGACTCTTAGCTTGCTTCACTCAACTTCAGTGCTAGCAAGCCACTCTGACTCACCTAAAGCGAAAGAAAAAAAAAAAAAAGCCTACAGCACCTGGTATTCCCAGGCGGTCTCCCATCCAGGTACTAACCAGGCCCGACCCTGCTTAACTTCTGATCAGACGAGATCAGGTGCTTTCAGGGTGGTATGGCCGTAGGCTCTAGAAGTACTGATTTTGGGACTCTTAGCTTGCTTCACTCAAGTTCAGTGCTAGCAAGCCACTCTGACTCACCTAAAGCGAAAGAAAAAAAAAAAAAGCCTACAGCACCTGGTATTCCCAGGCGGTCTCCCATCCAGGTACTAACCAGGCCCGACCCTGCTTAACTTCTGAGATCAGACGAGATCAGGTGCTTTCAGGGTGGTATGGCCGTAGGCTCTAGAAGTACTGATTTTGGGACTCTTAGCTTGCTTCACTCAACTTCAGTGCTAGCAAGCCACTCCGACTCACCTAAAGCGAAAGAAAAAAAAAAAAAGCCTACAGCACCTGGTATTCCCAGGCGGTCTCCCATCCAGGTACTAACCAGGCCCGACCCTGCTTAACTTCTGAGATCAGACGAGATCAGGTGCTTTCAGGGTGGTATGGCCGTAGGCTCTAGAAGTACTGATTTTGGGACTCTTAGCTTGCTTCACTCAACTTCAGTGCTAGCAAGCCACTCTGACTCACCTAAAGCGAAAGAAAAAAAAAAAAAGCCTACAGCACCTGGTATTCCCAGGCGGTCTCCCATCCAGGTACTAACCAGGCCCGACCCTGCTTAACTTCTGAGATCAGACGAGATCAGGTGCTTTCAGGGTGGTATGGCCGTAGGCTCTAGAAGTACTGATTTTGGGACTCTTAGCTTGCTTCACTCAACTTCAGTGCTAGCAAGCCACTCTGACTCACCTAAAGCGAAAGAAAAAAAAAAAAAGCCTACAGCACCTGGTATTCCCAGGCGGTCTCCCATCCAGGTACTAACCAGGCCCGACCCTGCTTAACTTCTGAGATCAGACGAGATCAGGTGCTTTCAGGGTGGTATGGTCGTAGGCTCTAGAAGTACTGATTTTGGGACTCTTAGCTTGCTTCACTCAACTTCAGTGCTAGCAAGCCACTCTGACTCACCTAAAGCGAAAGAAAAAAAAAAAAAGCCTACAGCACCTGGTATTCCCAGGCGGTCTCCCATCCAGGTACTAACCAGGCCCGACCCTGCTTAACTTCTGAGATCAGACGAGATCAGGTGCTTTCAGGGTGGTATGGCCGTAGGCTCTAGAAGTACTGATTTTGGGACTCTTAGCTTGCTTCACTCAACTTCAGTGCTAGCAAGCCACTCTGACTCACCTAAAGCGAAAGAAAAAAAAAAAAAGCCTACAGCACCTGGTATTCCCAGGCGGTCTCCCATCCAGGTACTAACCAGGCCCGACCCTGCTTAACTTCTGAGATCAGACGAAATCAGGTGCTTTCAGGGTGGTATGGCTGTAGGCTCTAGAAGTACTGATTTTGGGACTCTTAGCTTGCTTCAC
>NW_027611823.1:185000-205606 GCF_964261635.1 Lissotriton helveticus
GAAAGAAAAAAAAAAAAAAGCCTACAGCACCTGGTATTCCCAGGCGGTCTCCCATCCAGGTACTAACCAGGCCCGACCCTGCTTAACTTCTGAGATCAGACGAGATCAGGTGCTTTCAGGGTGGTATGGCCGTAGGCTCTAGAAGTACTGATTTTGGGACTCTTAGCATGCTTCACTCAACTTCAGTGCTAGCAAGCCACTCTGACTCACCTAAAGCGAAAGAAAAAAAAAAAAAGCCTACAGCACCTGGTATTCCCAGGCAGGCTCCCATCCAGGTACTAACCAGGCCCGACCCTGCTTAACTTCTGAGATCAGACGAGATCAGGTGCTTTCAGGGTGGTATGGCCGTAGGCTCTAGAAGTACTGATTTTGGGACTCTTAGCTTGCTTCACTCAACTTCAGTGCTAGCAAGCCACTCTGACTCACCTAAAGCGAAAGAAAAAAAAAAAAGCCTACAGCACCTGGTATTCCCAGGCGGTCTCCCATCCAGGTACTAACCAGGCCCGACCCTGCTTAACTTCTGAGATCAGAGGAGATCAGGTGCTTTCAGGGTGGTATGGCCGTAGGCTCTAGAAGTACTGATTTTGGGACTCTTAGCTTGCTTCACTCAACTTCAGTGCTAGCAAGCCACTCTGACTCACCTAAAGCGAAAGAAAAAAAAAAAGAGCCTACAGCACCTGGTATTCCCAGGCGGTCTCCCATCCAGGTACTAACCAGGCCCGACCCTGCTTAACTTCTGAGATCAGACAAGATCAGGTGCTTTCAGGGTGGTATGGCCATAGGCTCTAGAAGTACTGATTTTGGGACTCTTAGCTTGCTTCACTCAACTTCAGTGCTAGCAAGCCACTCTGACTCACCTAAAGCAAAAGAAAAAAAAAAAAAGCCTACAGCACCTGGTATTCCCAGGCGGTCTGCCATCCAGGTACTAACCAGGCATGACCCTGCTTAACTTCTGAGATCAGACGAGATCAGGTGCTTTCAGGGTGGTATGGCCGTAGGCTCTAGAAGTACTGATTTTGGGACTCTTAGCTTGCTTCACTCAACTTCAGTGCTAGCAAGCCACTCTGACTCACCTAAAGCGAAAGAAAAAAAAAAAAAGCCTACAGCACCTGGTATTCCCGCGGTCTCCCATCCAGGTACTAACCAGGCCCGACCCTGCTTAACTTCTGAGATCAGACGAGATCAGGTGCTTTCAGGGTGGTATGGCAGTAGGCTCTAGAAGTACTGATTTTGGGACTCTTAGCTTGCTTCACTCAACTTCAGTGCTAGCAAGCCACTCTGACTCACCTAAAGCGAAAGAAAAAAAAAAAAAGCCTACAGCACCTGGTATTCCCAGGCGGTCTCCCATCCAGGTACTAACCAGGCCCGACCCTGCTTAACTTCTGAGATCAGACGAGATCAGGTGCTTTCAGGGTGGTATGGCCGTAGGCTCTAGAAGTACTGATTTTGGGACTCTTAGCTTGCTTCACTCAACTTCAGTGCTAGCAAGCCACTCTGACTCACCTAAAGCGAAAGAAAAAAAAAAAAAGCCTACAGCACCTGGTATTCCCAGGCGGTCTCCCATCCAGGTACTAACCAGGCCCGACCCTGCTTAACTTCTGAGATCAGACGAGATCAGGTGCTTTCAGGGTGGTATGGCCGTAGGCTCTAGAAGTACTGATTTTGGGACTCTTAGCTTGCTTCACTCAACTTCAGTGCTAGCAAGCCACTCTGACTCACCTAAAGCGAAAGAAAAAAAAAAAAAGCCTACAGCACCTGGTATTCCCAGGCGGTCTCCCATCCAGGTACTAACCAGGCCCGACCCTGCTTAACTTCTGAGATCAGACGAGATCAGGTGCTTTCAGGGTGGTATGGCCGTAGGCTCTAGAAGTACTGATTTTGGGACTCTTAGCTTGCTTCACTCAACTTCAGTGCTAGCAAGCCACTCTGACTCACCTAAAGCGAAAGAAAAAAAAAAAAAGCCTACAGCACCTGGTATTCCCAGGCGGTCTCCCATCCAGGTACTAACCAGGCCCGACCCTGCTTAACTTCTGAGATCAGACGAGATCAGGTGCTTTCAGGGTGGTATGGCCGTAGGCTCTAGAAGTACTGATTTTGGGACTCTTAGCTTGCTTCACTCAACTTCAGTGCTAGCAAGCCACTCTGACTCACCTAAAGCGAAAGAAAAAAAAAAAAAGCCTACAGCACCTGGTATTCCCAGGCGGTCTCCCATCCAGGTACTAACCAGGCCCGACCCTGCTTAACTTCTGAGATCAGACGAGATCAGGTGCTTTCAGGGTGGTATGGCCGTAGGCTCTAGAAGTACTGATTTTGGGACTCTTAGCTTGCTTCACTCAACTTCAGTGCTAGCAAGCCACTCTGACTCACCTAAAGCGAAAGAAAAAAAAAAAAAGCCTACAGCACCTGGTATTCCCAGGCGGTCTCCCATCCAGGTACTAACCAGGCCCGACCCTGCTTAACTTCTGAGATCAGACGAGATCAGGTGCTTTCAGGGTGGTATGGCCGTAGGCTCTAGAAGTACTGATTTTGGGACTCTTAGCTTGCTTCACTCAACTTCAGTGCTAGCAAGCCACTCTGACTCACCTAAAGCGAAAGAAAAAAAAAAAAAGCCTACAGCACCTGGTATTCCCAGGCGGTCTCCCATCCAGGTACTAACCAGGCCCGACCCTGCTTAACTTCTGAGATCAGACGAGATCAGGTGCTTTCAGGGTGGTATGGCCGTAGGCTCTAGAAGTACTGATTTTGGGACTCTTAGCTTGCTTCACTCAACTTCAGTGCTAGCAAGCCACTCTGACTCACCTAAAGCGAAAGAAAAAAAAAAAAAGCCTACAGCACCTGGTATTCCCAGGCGGTCTCCCATCCAGGTACTAACCAGGCCCGACCCTGCTTAACTTCTGAGATCAGACGAGATCAGGTGCTTTCAGGGTGGTATGGCCGTAGGCTCTAGAAGTACTGATTTTGGGACTCTTAGCTTGCTTCACTCAACTTCAGTGCTAGCAAGCCACTCTGACTCACCTAAAGCGAAAGAAAAAAAAAAAAAGCCTACAGCACCTGGTATTCCCAGGCGGTCTCCCATCCAGGTACTAACCAGGCCCGACCCTGCTTAACTTCTGAGATCAGACGAGATCAGGTGCTTTCAGGGTGGTATGGCCGTAGGCTCTAGAAGTACTGATTTTGGGACTCTTAGCTTGCTTCACTCAACTTCAGTGCTAGCAAGCCACTCTGACTCACCTAAAGCGAAAGAAAAAAAAAAAAAGCCTACAGCACCTGGTATTCCCAGGCGGTCTCCCATCCAGGTACTAACCAGGCCCGACCCTGCTTAACTTCTGAGATCAGACGAGATCAGGTGCTTTCAGGGTGGTATGGCCGTAGGCTCTAGAAGTACTGATTTTGGGACTCTTAGCTTGCTTCACTCAACTTCAGTGCTAGCAAGCCACTCTGACTCACCTAAAGCGAAAGAAAAAAAAAAAAAGCCTACAGCACCTGGTATTCCCAGGCGGTCTCCCATCCAGGTACTAACCAGGCCCGACCCTGCTTAACTTCTGAGATCAGACGAGATCAGGTGCTTTCAGGGTGGTATGGCCGTAGGCTCTAGAAGTACTGATTTTGGGACTCTTAGCTTGCTTCACTCAACTTCAGTGCTAGCAAGCCACTCTGACTCACCTAAAGCGAAAGAAAAAAAAAAAAAGCCTACAGCACCTGGTATTCCCAGGCGGTCTCCCATCCAGGTACTAACCAGGCCCGACCCTGCTTAACTTCTGAGATCAGACGAGATCAGGTGCTTTCAGGGTGGTATGGCCGTAGGCTCTAGAAGTACTGATTTTGGGACTCTTAGCTTGCTTCACTCAACTTCAGTGCTAGCAAGCCACTCTGACTCACCTAAAGCGAAAGAAAAAAAAAAAAAGCCTACAGCACCTGGTATTCCCAGGCGGTCTCCCATCCAGGTACTAACCAGGCCCGACCCTGCTTAACTTCTGAGATCAGACGAGATCAGGTGCTTTCAGGGTGGTATGGCCGTAGGCTCTAGAAGTACTGATTTTGGGACTCTTAGCTTGCTTCACTCAACTTCAGTGCTAGCAAGCCACTCTGACTCACCTAAAGCGAAAGAAAAAAAAAAAAAGCCTACAGCACCTGGTATTCCCAGGCGGTCTCCCATCCAGGTACTAACCAGGCCCGACCCTGCTTAACTTCTGAGATCAGACGAGATCAGGTGCTTTCAGGGTGGTATGGCCGTAGGCTCTAGAAGTACTGATTTTGGGACTCTTAGCTTGCTTCACTCAACTTCAGTGCTAGCAAGCCACTCTGACTCACCTAAAGCGAAAGAAAAAAAAAAAAAGCCTACAGCACCTGGTATTCCCAGGCGGTCTCCCATCCAGGTACTAACCAGGCCCGACCCTGCTTAACTTCTGAGATCAGACGAGATCAGGTGCTTTCAGGGTGGTATGGCCGTAGGCTCTAGAAGTACTGATTTTGGGACTCTTAGCTTGCTTCACTCAACTTCAGTGCTAGCAAGCCACTCTGACTCACCTAAAGCGAAAGAAAAAAAAAAAAAGCCTACAGCACCTGGTATTCCCAGGCGGTCTCCCATCCAGGTACTAACCAGGCCCGACCCTGCTTAACTTCTGAGATCAGACGAGATCAGGTGCTTTCAGGGTGGTATGGCCGTAGGCTCTAGAAGTACTGATTTTGGGACTCTTAGCTTGCTTCACTCAACTTCAGTGCTAGCAAGCCACTCTGACTCACCTAAAGCGAAAGAAAAAAAAAAAAAGCCTACAGCACCTGGTATTCCCAGGCGGTCTCCCATCCAGGTACTAACCAGGCCCGACCCTGCTTAACTTCTGAGATCAGACGAGATCAGGTGCTTTCAGGGTGGTATGGCCGTAGGCTCCAGAAGTACTGATTTTGGGACTCTTAGCTTGCTTCACTCAACTTCAGTGCTAGCAAGAAAAAGGCTACAGCACCTGGAATTCCCAGGGCGGTCTCCATCTCAGGGGGTGGTATGGCGTAGGCTCCAGAAGTACTGATTTGGGACTCTTAGCTTGACTTCATCAACTTCAGTGCTAGAAAGGATCAGGTGCTTTCAGGGTGGTATGGCCGTAGGCTCTAGAAGTACTGATTTTGGGACTCTTAGCTTGCTTCACTCAACTTCAGTGCTAGCAAGCCACTCTGACTCACCTAAAGCGAAAGAAAAAAAAAAAAAGCCTACAGCACCTGGTATTCCCAGGCGGTCTCCCATCCAGGTACTAACCAGGCCCGACCCTGCTTAACTTCTGAGATCAGACGAGATCAGGTGCTTTCAGGGTGGTATGGCCGTAGGCTCTAGAAGTACTGATTTTGGGACTCTTAGCTTGCTTCACTCAACTTCAGTGCTAGCAAGCCACTCTGACTCACCTAAAGCGAAAGAAAAAAAAAAAAAGCCTACAGCACCTGGTATTCCCAGGCGGTCTCCCATCCAGGTACTAACCAGGCCCGACCCTGCTTAACTTCTGAGATCAGACGAGATCAGGTGCTTTCAGGGTGGTATGGCCGTAGGCTCTAGAAGTACTGATTTTGGGACTCTTAGCTTGCTTCACTCAACTTCAGTGCTAGCAAGCCACTCTGACTCACCTAAAGCGAAAGAAAAAAAAAAAAAGCCTACAGCACCTGGTATTCCCAGGCGGTCTCCCATCCAGGTACTAACCAGGCCCGACCCTGCTTAACTTCTGAGATCAGACGAGATCAGGTGCTTTCAGGGTGGTATGGCCGTAGGCTCTAGAAGTACTGATTTTGGGACTCTTAGCTTGCTTCACTCAACTTCAGTGCTAGCAAGCCACTCTGACTCACCTAAAGCGAAAGAAAAAAAAAAAAAGCCTACAGCACCTGGTATTCCCAGGCGGTCTCCCATCCAGGTACTAACCAGGCCCGACCCTGCTTAACTTCTGAGATCAGACGAGATCAGGTGCTTTCAGGGTGGTATGGCCGTAGGCTCTAGAAGTACTGATTTTGGGACTCTTAGCTTGCTTCACTCAACTTCAGTGCTAGCAAGCCACTCTGACTCACCTAAAGCGAAAGAAAAAAAAAAAAAGCCTACAGCACCTGGTATTCCCAGGCGGTCTCCCATCCAGGTACTAACCAGGCCCGACCCTGCTTAACTTCTGAGATCAGACGAGATCAGGTGCTTTCAGGGTGGTATGGCCGTAGGCTCTAGAAGTACTGATTTTGGGACTCTTAGCTTGCTTCACTCAACTTCAGTGCTAGCAAGCCACTCTGACTCACCTAAAGCGAAAGAAAAAAAAAAAAAGCCTACAGCACCTGGTATTCCCAGGCGGTCTCCCATCCAGGTACTAACCAGGCCCGACCCTGCTTAACTTCTGAGATCAGACGAGATCAGGTGCTTTCAGGGTGGTATGGCCGTAGGCTCTAGAAGTACTGATTTTGGGACTCTTAGCTTGCTTCACTCAACTTCAGTGCTAGCAAGCCACTCTGACTCACCTAAAGCGAAAGAAAAAAAAAAAAAGCCTACAGCACCTGGTATTCCCAGGCGGTCTCCCATCCAGGTACTAACCAGGCCCGACCCTGCTTAACTTCTGAGATCAGACGAGATCAGGTGCTTTCAGGGTGGTATGGCCGTAGGCTCTAGAAGTACTGATTTTGGGACTCTTAGCTTGCTTCACTCAACTTCAGTGCTAGCAAGCCACTCTGACTCACCTAAAGCGAAAGAAAAAAAAAAAAAGCCTACAGCACCTGGTATTCCCAGGCGGTCTCCCATCCAGGTACTAACCAGGCCCGACCCTGCTTAACTTCTGAGATCAGACGAGATCAGGTGCTTTCAGGGTGGTATGGCCGTAGGCTCTAGAAGTACTGATTTTGGGACTCTTAGCTTGCTTCACTCAACTTCAGTGCTAGCAAGCCACTCTGACTCACCTAAAGCGAAAGAAAAAAAAAAAAGCCTACAGCACCTGGTATTCCCAGGCGGTCTCCCATCCAGGTACTAACCAGGCCCGACCCTGCTTAACTTCTGAGATCAGACGAGATCAGGTGCTTTCAGGGTGGTATGGCCGTAGGCTCTAGAAGTACTGATTTTGGGACTCTTAGCTTGCTTCACTCAACTTCAGTGCTAGCAAGCCACTCTGACTCACCTAAAGCGAAAGAAAAAAAAAAAAAGCCTACAGCACCTGGTATTCCCAGGCGGTCTCCCATCCAGGTACTAACCAGGCCCGACCCTGCTTAACTTCTGAGATCAGACGAGATCAGGTGCTTTCAGGGTGGTATGGCCGTAGGCTCTAGAAGTACTGATTTTGGGACTCTTAGCTTGCTTCACTCAACTTCAGTGCTAGCAAGCCACTCTGACTCACCTAAAGCGAAAGAAAAAAAAAAAAAGCCTACAGCACCTGGTATTCCCAGGCGGTCTCCCATCCAGGTACTAACCAGGCCCGACCCTGCTTAACTTCTGAGATCAGACGAGATCAGGTGCTTTCAGGGTGGTATGGCCGTAGGCTCTAGAAGTACTGATTTTGGGACTCTTAGCTTGCTTCACTCAACTTCAGTGCTAGCAAGCCACTCTGACTCACCTAAAGCGAAAGAAAAAAAAAAAAAGCCTACAGCACCTGGTATTCCCAGGCGGTCTCCCATCCAGGTACTAACCAGGCCCGACCCTGCTTAACTTCTGAGATCAGACGAGATCAGGTGCTTTCAGGGTGGTATGGCCGTAGGCTCTAGAAGTACTGATTTTGGGACTCTTAGCTTGCTTCACTCAACTTCAGTGCTAGCAAGCCACTCTGACTCACCTAAAGCGAAAGAAAAAAAAAAAAAGCCTACAGCACCTGGTATTCCCAGGCGGTCTCCCATCCAGGTACTAACCAGGCCCGACCCTGCTTAACTTCTGAGATCAGACGAGATCAGGTGCTTTCAGGGTGGTATGGCCGTAGGCTCTAGAAGTACTGATTTTGGGACTCTTAGCTTGCTTCACTCAACTTCAGTGCTAGCAAGCCACTCTGACTCACCTAAAGCGAAAGAAAAAAAAAAAAAGCCTACAGCACCTGGTATTCCCAGGCGGTCTCCCATCCAGGTACTAACCAGGCCCGACCCTGCTTAACTTCTGAGATCAGACGAGATCAGGTGCTTTCAGGGTGGTATGGCCGTAGGCTCTAGAAGTACTGATTTTGGGACTCTTAGCTTGCTTCACTCAACTTCAGTGCTAGCAAGCCACTCTGACTCACCTAAAGCGAAAGAAAAAAAAAAAAAGCCTACAGCACCTGGTATTCCCAGGCGGTCTCCCATCCAGGTACTAACCAGGCCCGACCCTGCTTAACTTCTGAGATCAGACGAGATCAGGTGCTTTCAGGGTGGTATGGCCGTAGGCTCTAGAAGTACTGATTTTGGGACTCTTAGCTTGCTTCACTCAACTTCAGTGCTAGCAAGCCACTCTGACTCACCTAAAGCGAAAGAAAAAAAAAAAAAGCCTACAGCACCTGGTATTCCCAGGCGGTCTCCCATCCAGGTACTAACCAGGCCCGACCCTGCTTAACTTCTGAGATCAGACGAGATCAGGTGCTTTCAGGGTGGTATGGCCGTAGGCTCTAGAAGTACTGATTTTGGGACTCTTAGCTTGCTTCACTCAACTTCAGTGCTAGCAAGCCACTCTGACTCACCTAAAGCGAAAGAAAAAAAAAAAAAGCCTACAGCACCTGGTATTCCCAGGCGGTCTCCCATCCAGGTACTAACCAGGCCCGACCCTGCTTAACTTCTGAGATCAGACGAGATCAGGTGCTTTCAGGGTGGTATGGCCGTAGGCTCTAGAAGTACTGATTTTGGGACTCTTAGCTTGCTTCACTCAACTTCAGTGCTAGCAAGCCACTCTGACTCACCTAAAGCGAAAGAAAAAAAAAAAAAGCCTACAGCACCTGGTATTCCCAGGCGGTCTCCCATCCAGGTACTAACCAGGCCCGACCCTGCTTAACTTCTGAGATCAGACGAGATCAGGTGCTTTCAGGGTGGTATGGCCGTAGGCTCTAGAAGTACTGATTTTGGGACTCTTAGCTTGCTTCACTCAACTTCAGTGCTAGCAAGCCACTCTGACTCACCTAAAGCGAAAGAAAAAAAAAAAAAGCCTACAGCACCTGGTATTCCCAGGCGGTCTCCCATCCAGGTACTAACCAGGCCCGACCCTGCTTAACTTCTGAGATCAGACGAGATCAGGTGCTTTCAGGGTGGTATGGCCGTAGGCTCTAGAAGTACTGATTTTGGGACTCTTAGCTTGCTTCACTCAACTTCAGTGCTAGCAAGCCACTCTGACTCACCTAAAGCGAAAGAAAAAAAAAAAAAGCCTACAGCACCTGGTATTCCCAGGCGGTCTCCCATCCAGGTACTAACCAGGCCCGACCCTGCTTAACTTCTGAGATCAGACGAGATCAGGTGCTTTCAGGGTGGTATGGCCGTAGGCTCTAGAAGTACTGATTTTGGGACTCTTAGCTTGCTTCACTCAACTTCAGTGCTAGCAAGCCACTCTGACTCACCTAAAGCGAAAGAAAAAAAAAAAAAGCCTACAGCACCTGGTATTCCCAGGCGGTCTCCCATCCAGGTACTAACCAGGCCCGACCCTGCTTAACTTCTGAGATCAGACGAGATCAGGTGCTTTCAGGGTGGTATGGCCGTAGGCTCTAGAAGTACTGATTTTGGGACTCTTAGCTTGCTTCACTCAACTTCAGTGCTAGCAAGCCACTCTGACTCACCTAAAGCGAAAGAAAAAAAAAAAAAGCCTACAGCACCTGGTATTCCCAGGCGGTCTCCCATCCAGGTACTAACCAGGCCCGACCCTGCTTAACTTCTGAGATCAGACGAGATCAGGTGCTTTCAGGGTGGTATGGCCGTAGGCTCTAGAAGTACTGATTTTGGGACTCTTAGCTTGCTTCACTCAACTTCAGTGCTAGCAAGCCACTCTGACTCACCTAAAGCGAAAGAAAAAAAAAAAAAGCCTACAGCACCTGGTATTCCCAGGCGGTCTCCCATCCAGGTACTAACCAGGCCCGACCCTGCTTAACTTCTGAGATCAGACGAGATCAGGTGCTTTCAGGGTGGTATGGCCGTAGGCTCTAGAAGTACTGATTTTGGGACTCTTAGCTTGCTTCACTCAACTTCAGTGCTAGCAAGCCACTCTGACTCACCTAAAGCGAAAAAAAAAAAAAAAAAGCCTACAGCACCTGGTATTCCCAGGCGGTCTCCCATCCAGGTACTAACCAGGCCCGACCCTGCTTAACTTCTGAGATCAGACGAGATCAGGTGCTTTCAGGGTGGTATGGCCGTAGGCTCTAGAAGTACTGATTTTGGGACTCTTAGCTTGCTTCACTCAACTTCAGTGCTAGCAAGCCACTCTGACTCACCTAAAGCGAAAGAAAAAAAAAAAAGCCTACAGCACCTGGTATTCCCAGGCGGTCTCCCATCCAGGTACTAACCAGGCCCGACCCTGCTTAACTTCTGAGATCAGACGAGATCAGGTGCTTTCAGGGTGGTATGGCCGTAGGCTCTAGAAGTACTGATTTTGGACTCTTAGCTTGCTTCACTCAACTTCAGTGCTAGCAAGCCACTCTGACTCACCTAAAGCGAAAGAAAAAAAAAAAAAAGCCTACAGCACCTGGTATTCCCAGGCGGTCTCCCATCCAGGTACTAACCAGGCCCGACCCTGCTTAACTTCTGAGATCAGACGAGATCAGGTGCTTTCAGGGTGGTATGGCCGTAGGCTCTAGAAGTACTGATTTTGGGACTCTTAGCTTGCTTCACTCAACTTCAGTGCTAGCAAGCCACTCTGACTCACCTAAAGCGAAAGAAAAAAAAAAAAGCCTACAGCACCTGGTATTCCCAGGCGGTCTCCCATCCAGGTACTAACCAGGCCCGACCCTGCTTAACTTCTGAGATCAGACGAGATCAGGTGCTTTCAGGGTGGTATGGCCGTAGGCTCTAGAAGTACTGATTTTGGGACTCTTAGCTTGCTTCACTCAACTTCAGTGCTAGCAAGCCACTCTGACTCACCTAAAGCGAAAGAAAAAAAAAAAAAGCCTACAGCACCTGGTATTCCCAGGCGGTCTCCCATCCAGGTACTAACCAGGCCCGACCCTGCTTAACTTCTGAGATCAGACAAGATCAGGTGCTTTCAGGGTGGTATGGCCGTAGGCTCTAGAAGTACTGATTTTGGGACTCTTAGCTTGCTTCACTCAACTTCAGTGCTAGCAAGCCACTCTGACTCACCTAAAGCGAAAGAAAAAAAAAAAAAGCCTACAGCACCTGGTATTCCCAGGCGGTCTCCCATCCAGGTACTAACCAGGCCCGACCCTGCTTAACTTCTGAGATCAGACGAGATCAGGTGCTTTCAGGGTGGTATGGCCGTAGGCTCTAGAAGTACTGATTTTGGGACTCTTAGCTTGCTTCACTCAACTTCAGTGCTAGCAAGCCACTCTGACTCACCTAAAGCGAAAGAAAAAAAAAAAAAGCCTACAGCACCTGGTATTCCCAGGCGGGTCTCCCATCCAGGTACTAACCAGGCCCGACCCTGCTTAACTTCTGAGATCAGACGAGATCAGGTGCTTTCAGGGTGGTATGGCCGTAGGCTCTAGAAGTACTGATTTTGGGACTCTTAGCTTGCTTCACTCAACTTCAGTGCTAGCAAGCCACTCTGACTCACCTAAAGCGAAAGAAAAAAAAAAAAAGCCTACAGCACCTGTATTCCCAGGCGGTCTCCCATCCAGGTACTAACCAGGCCCGACCCTGCTTAACTTCTGAGATCAGACGAGATCAGGTGCTTTCAGGGTGGTATGGCCGTAGGCTCTAGAAGTACTGATTTTGGGACTCTTAGCTTGCTTCACTCAACTTCAGTGCTAGCAAGCCACTCTGACTCACCTAAAGCGAAAGAAAAAAAAAAAAGCCTACAGCACCTGTATTCCCAGGCGGTCTCCCATCTAGGTACTAACCAGGCCCGACCCTGCTTAACTTCTGAGATCAGACGAGATCAGGTGCTTTCAGGGTGGTATGGCCGTAGGCTCTAGAAGTACTGATTTTGGGACTCTTAGCTTGCTTCACTCAACTTCAGTGCTAGCAAGCCACTCTGACTCACCTAAAGCGAAAGAAAAAAAAAAGAAGCCTACAGCACCTGGTATTCCCAGGCGGTCTCCCATCCAGGTACTAACCAGGCCCGACCCTGCTTAACTTCTGAGATCAGACGAGATCAGGTGCTTTCAGGTGGTATGGCCGTAGGCTCTAGAAGTACTGATTTTGGGACTCTTAGCTTGCTTCACTCAACTTCAGTGCTAGCAAGCCACTCTGACTCACCTAAAGCGAAAGAAAAAAAAAAGAAGCCTACAGCACCTGGTATTCCCAGGCGGTCTCCCATCCAGGTACTAACCAGGCCCGACCCTGCTTAACTTCTGAGATCAGACGAGATCAGGTGCTTTCAGGGTGGTATGGCCATAGGCTCTAGAAGTACTGATTTTGGGACTCTTAGCTTGCTTCACTCAACTTCAGTGCTAGCAAGCCACTCTGACTCACCTAAAGCGAAAGAAAAAAAAAAAAAGCCTACAGCACCTGGTATTCCCAGGCGGTCTCCATCCAGGTACTAACCAGGCCCGACCCTGCTTAACTTCTGAGATCAGACGAGATCAGGTGCTTTCAGGGTGGTATGGCCGTAGGCTCTAGAAGTACTGATTTTGGGACTCTTAGCTTGCTTCACTCAACTTCAGTGCTAGCAAGCCACTCTGACTCACCTAAAGCGAAAGAAAAAAAAAAAAAGCCTACAGCACCTGGTATTCCCAGGCGGTCTCCCATCCAGGTACTAACCAGGCCCGACCCTGCTTAACTTCTGAGAACAGACGAGATCAGGTGCTTTCAGGGTGGTATGGCCGTAGGCTCTAGAAGTACTGATTTTGGGACTCTTAGCTTGCTTCACTCAACTTCAGTGCTAGCAAGCCACTCTGACTCACCTAAAGCGAAAGAAAAAAAAAAAAAGCCTACAGCACCTGGTATTCCCAGGCGGTCTCCCATCCAGGTACTAACCAGGCCCGACCCTGCTTAACTTCTGAGATCAGACGAGATCAGGTGCTTTCAGGGTGGTATGGCCGTAGGCTCTAGAAGTACTGATTTTGGGACTCTTAGCTTGCTTCACTCAACTTCAGTGCTAGCAAGCCACTCTGACTCACCTAAAGCGAAAGAAAAAAAAAAAAAGCCTACAGCACCTGGTATTCCCAGGCGGTCTCCCATCCAGGTACTAACCAGGCCCGACCCTGCTTAACTTCTGAGATCAGACGAGATCAGGTGCTTTCAGGGTGGTATGGCCGTAGGCTCTAGAAGTACTGATTTTGGGACTCTTAGCTTGCTTCACTCAACTTCAGTGCTAGCAAGCCACTCTGACTCACCTAAAGCGAAAGAAAAAAAAAAAAAGCCTACAGCACCTGGTATTCCCAGGCGGTCTCCCATCCAGGTACTAACCAGGCCCGACCCTGCTTAACTTCTGAGATCAGACGAGATCAGGTGCTTTCAGGGTGGTATGGCCGTAGGCTCTAGAAGTACTGATTTTGGGACTCTTAGCTTGCTTCACTCAACTTCAGTGCTAGCAAGCCACTCTGACTCACCTAAAGCGAAAGAAAAAAAAAAAAAGCCTACAGCACCTGGTATTCCCAGGCGGTCTCCCATCCAGGTACTAACCAGGCCCGACCCTGCTTAACTTCTGAGATCAGACGAGATCAGGTGCTTTCAGGGTGGTATGGCCGTAGGCTCTAGAAGTACTGATTTTGGGACTCTTAGCTTGCTTCACTCAACTTCAGTGCTAGCAAGCCACTCTGACTCACCTAAAGCGAAAGAAAAAAAAAAAAAGCCTACAGCACCTGGTATTCCCAGGCGGTCTCCCATCCAGGTACTAACCAGGCCCGACCCTGCTTAACTTCTGAGATCAGACGAGATCAGGTGCTTTCAGGGTGGTATGGCCGTAGGCTCTAGAAGTACTGATTTTGGGACTCTTAGCTTGCTTCACTCAACTTCAGTGCTAGCAAGCCACTCTGACTCACCTAAAGCGAAAGAAAAAAAAAAAAAGCCTACAGCACCTGGTATTCCCAGGCGGTCTCCCATCCAGGTACTAACCAGGCCCGACCCTGCTTAACTTCTGAGATCAGACGAGATCAGGTGCTTTCAGGGTGGTATGGCCGTAGGCTCTAGAAGTACTGATTTTGGGACTCTTAGCTTGCTTCACTCAACTTCAGTGCTAGCAAGCCACTCTGACTCACCTAAAGCGAAAAGAAAAAAAAAAAAAGCCTACAGCACCTGGTATTCCCAGGCGGTCTCCCATCCAGGTACTAACCAGGCCCGACCCTGCTTAACTTCTGAGATCAGACGAGATCAGGTGCTTTCAGGGTGGTATGGCCGTAGGCTCTAGAAGTACTGATTTTGGGACTCTTAGCTTGCTTCACTCAACTTCAGTGCTAGCAAGCCACTCTGACTCACCTAAAGCGAAAGAAAAAAAAAAAAAGCCTACAGCACCTGGTATTCCCAGGCGGTCTCCCATCCAGGTACTAACCAGGCCCGACCCTGCTTAACTTCTGAGATCAGACGAGATCAGGTGCTTTCAGGGTGGTATGGCCGTAGGCTCTAGAAGTACTGATTTTGGGACTCTTAGCTTGCTTCACTCAACTTCAGTGCTAGCAAGCCACTCTGACTCACCTAAAGCGAAAGAAAAAAAAAAAAAGCCTACAGCACCTGGTATTCCCAGGCGGTCTCCCATCCAGGTACTAACCAGGCCCGACCCTGCTTAACTTCTGAGATCAGACGAGATCAGGTGCTTTCAGGGTGGTATGGCCGTAGGCTCTAGAAGTACTGATTTTGGGACTCTTAGCTTGCTTCACTCAACTTCAGTGCTAGCAAGCCACTCTGACTCACCTAAAGCGAAAGAAAAAAAAAAAAAGCCTACAGCACCTGGTATTCCCAGGCGGTCTCCCATCCAGGTACTAACCAGGCCCGACCCTGCTTAACTTCTGAGATCAGACGAGATCAGGTGCTTTCAGGGTGGTATGGCCGTAGGCTCTAGAAGTACTGATTTTGGGACTCTTAGCTTGCTTCACTCAACTTCAGTGCTAGCAAGCCACTCTGACTCACCTAAAGCGAAAGAAAAAAAAAAAAAGCCTACAGCACCTGGTATTCCCAGGCGGTCTCCCATCCAGGTACTAACCAGGCCCGACCCTGCTTAACTTCTGAGATCAGACGAGATCAGGTGCTTTCAGGGTGGTATGGCCGTAGGCTCTAGAAGTACTGATTTTGGGACTCTTAGCTTGCTTCACTCAACTTCAGTGCTAGCAAGCCACTCTGACTCACCTAAAGCGAAAGAAAAAAAAAAAAAGCCTACAGCACCTGGTATTCCCAGGCGGTCTCCCATCCAGGTACTAACCAGGCCCGACCCTGCTTAACTTCTGAGATCAGACGAGATCAGGTGCTTTCAGGGTGGTATGGCCGTAGGCTCTAGAAGTACTGATTTTGGGACTCTTAGCTTGCTTCACTCAACTTCAGTGCTAGCAAGCCACTCTGACTCACCTAAAGCGAAAGAAAAAAAAAAAAAGCCTACAGCACCTGGTATTCCCAGGCGGTCTCCCATCCAGGTACTAACCAGGCCCGACCCTGCTTAACTTCTGAGATCAGACGAGATCAGGTGCTTTCAGGGTGGTATGGCCGTAGGCTCTAGAAGTACTGATTTTGGGACTCTTAGCTTGCTTCACTCAACTTCAGTGCTAGCAAGCCACTCTGACTCACCTAAAGCGAAAGAAAAAAAAAAAAAGCCTACAGCACCTGGTATTCCCAGGCGGTCTCCCATCCAGGTACTAACCAGGCCCGACCCTGCTTAACTTCTGAGATCAGACGAGATCAGGTGCTTTCAGGGTGGTATGGCCGTAGGCTCTAGAAGTACTGATTTTGGGACTCTTAGCTTGCTTCACTCAACTTCAGTGCTAGCAAGCCACTCTGACTCACCTAAAGCGAAAGAAAAAAAAAAAAAGCCTACAGCACCTGGTATTCCCAGGCGGTCTCCCATCCAGGTACTAACCAGGCCCGACCCTGCTTAACTTCTGAGATCAGACGAGATCAGGTGCTTTCAGGGTGGTATGGCCGTAGGCTCTAGAAGTACTGATTTTGGGACTCTTAGCTTGCTTCACTCAACTTCAGTGCTAGCAAGCCACTCTGACTCACCTAAAGCGAAAGAAAAAAAAAAAAAGCCTACAGCACCTGGTATTCCCAGGCGGTCTCCCATCCAGGTACTAACCAGGCCCGACCCTGCTTAACTTCTGAGATCAGACGAGATCAGGTGCTTTCAGGGTGGTATGGCCGTAGGCTCTAGAAGTACTGATTTTGGGACTCTTAGCTTGCTTCACTCAACTTCAGTGCTAGCAAGCCACTCTGACTCACCTAAAGCGAAAGAAAAAAAAAAAAAGCCTACAGCACCTGGTATTCCCAGGCGGTCTCCCATCCAGGTACTAACCAGGCCCGACCCTGCTTAACTTCTGAGATCAGACGAGATCAGGTGCTTTCAGGGTGGTATGGCCGTAGGCTCTAGAAGTACTGATTTTGGGACTCTTAGCTTGCTTCACTCAACTTCAGTGCTAGCAAGCCACTCTGACTCACCTAAAGCGAAAGAAAAAAAAAAAAAGCCTACAGCACCTGGTATTCCCAGGCGGTCTCCCATCCAGGTACTAACCAGGCCCGACCCTGCTTAACTTCTGAGATCAGACGAGATCAGGTGCTTTCAGGGTGGTATGGCCGTAGGCTCTAGAAGTACTGATTTTGGGACTCTTAGCTTGCTTCACTCAACTTCAGTGCTAGCAAGCCACTCTGACTCACCTAAAGCGAAAGAAAAAAAAAAAAAGCCTACAGCACCTGGTATTCCCAGGCGGTCTCCCATCCAGGTACTAACCAGGCCCGACCCTGCTTAACTTCTGAGATCAGACGAGATCAGGTGCTTTCAGGGTGGTATGGCCGTAGGCTCTAGAAGTACTGATTTTGGGACTCTTAGCTTGCTTCACTCAACTTCAGTGCTAGCAAGCCACTCTGACTCACCTAAAGCGAAAGAAAAAAAAAAAAAGCCTACAGCACCTGGTATTCCCAGGCGGTCTCCCATCCAGGTACTAACCAGGCCCGACCCTGCTTAACTTCTGAGATCAGACGAGATCAGGTGCTTTCAGGGTGGTATGGCCGTAGGCTCTAGAAGTACTGATTTTGGGACTCTTAGCTTGCTTCACTCAACTTCAGTGCTAGCAAGCCACTCTGACTCACCTAAAGCGAAAGAAAAAAAAAAAAGCCTACAGCACCTGGTATTCCCAGGCGGTCTCCCATCCAGGTACTAACCAGGCCCGACCCTGCTTAACTTCTGAGATCAGACGAGATCAGGTGCTTTCAGGGTGGTATGGCCGTAGGCTCTAGAAGTACTGATTTTGGGACTCTTAGCTTGCTTCACTCAACTTCAGTGCTAGCAAGCCACTCTGACTCACCTAAAGCGAAAGAAAAAAAAAAAAGCCTACAGCACCTGGTATTCCCAGGCGGTCTCCCATCCAGGTACTAACCAGGCCCGACCCTGCTTAACTTCTGAGATCAGACGAGATCAGGTGCTTTCAGGGTGGTATGGCCGTAGGCTCTAGAAGTACTGATTTTGGGACTCTTAGCTTGCTTCACTCAACTTCAGTGCTAGCAAGCCACTCTGACTCACCTAAAGCGAAAGAAAAAAAAAAAAAGCCTACAGCACCTGGTATTCCCAGGCGGTCTCCCATCCAGGTACTAACCAGGCCCGACCCTGCTTAACTTCTGAGATCAGACGAGATCAGGTGCTTTCAGGGTGGTATGGCCGTAGGCTCTAGAAGTACTGATTTTGGGACTCTTAGCTTGCTTCACTCAACTTCAGTGCTAGCAAGCCACTCTGACTCACCTAAAGCGAAAGAAAAAAAAAAAAAGCCTACAGCACCTGGTATTCCCAGGCGGTCTCCCATCCAGGTACTAACCAGGCCCGACCCTGCTTAACTTCTGAGATCAGACGAGATCAGGTGCTTTCAGGTGGTATGGCCGTAGGCTCTAGAAGTACTGATTTTGGGACTCTTAGCTTGCTTCACTCAACTTCAGTGCTAGCAAGCCACTCTGACTCACCTAAAGCGAAAGAAAAAAAAAAAAAGCCTACAGCACCTGGTATTCCCAGGCGGTCTCCCATCCAGGTACTAACCAGGCCCGACCCTGCTTAACTTCTGAGATCAGACGAGATCAGGTGCTTTCAGGGTGGTATGGCCGTAGGCTCTAGAAGTACTGATTTTGGGACTCTTAGCTTGCTTCACTCAACTTCAGTGCTAGCAAGCCACTCTGACTCACCTAAAGCGAAAGAAAAAAAAAAAAAGCCTACAGCACCTGGTATTCCCAGGCGGTCTCCCATCCAGGTACTAACCAGGCCCGACCCTGCTTAACTTCTGAGATCAGACGAGATCAGGTGCTTTCAGGGTGGTATGGCCGTAGGCTCTAGAAGTACTGATTTTGGGACTCTTAGCTTGCTTCACTCAACTTCAGTGCTAGCAAGCCACTCTGACTCACCTAAAGCGAAAGAAAAAAAAAAAAAGCCTACAGCACCTGGTATTCCCAGGCGGTCTCCCATCCAGGTACTAACCAGGCCCGACCCTGCTTAACTTCTGAGATCAGACGAGATCAGGTGCTTTCAGGGTGGTATGGCCGTAGGCTCTAGAAGTACTGATTTTGGGACTCTTAGCTTGCTTCACTCAACTTCAGTGCTAGCAAGCCACTCTGACTCACCTAAAGCGAAAGAAAAAAAAAAAAAGCCTACAGCACCTGGTATTCCCAGGCGGTCTCCCATCCAGGTACTAACCAGGCCCGACCCTGCTTAACTTCTGAGATCAGACGAGATCAGGTGCTTTCAGGGTGGTATGGCCGTAGGCTCTAGAAGTACTGATTTTGGGACTCTTAGCTTGCTTCACTCAACTTCAGTGCTAGCAAGCCACTCTGACTCACCTAAAGCGAAAGAAAAAAAAAAAAAGCCTACAGCACCTGGTATTCCCAGGCGGTCTCCCATCCAGGTACTAACCAGGCCCGACCCTGCTTAACTTCTGAGATCAGACGAGATCAGGTGCTTTCAGGGTGGTATGGCCGTAGGCTCTAGAAGTACTGATTTTGGGACTCTTAGCTTGCTTCACTCAACTTCAGTGCTAGCAAGCCACTCTGACTCACCTAAAGCGAAAGAAAAAAAAAAAAAGCCTACAGCACCTGGTATTCCCAGGCGGTCTCCCATCCAGGTACTAACCAGGCCCGACCCTGCTTAACTTCTGAGATCAGACGAGATCAGGTGCTTTCAGGGTGGTATGGCCGTAGGCTCTAGAAGTACTGATTTTGGGACTCTTAGCTTGCTTCACTCAACTTCAGTGCTAGCAAGCCACTCTGACTCACCTAAAGCGAAAGAAAAAAAAAAAAAGCCTACAGCACCTGGTATTCCCAGGCGGTCTCCCATCCAGGTACTAACCAGGCCCGACCCTGCTTAACTTCTGAGATCAGACGAGATCAGGTGCTTTCAGGGTGGTATGGCCGTAGGCTCTAGAAGTACTGATTTTGGGACTCTTAGCTTGCTTCACTCAACTTCAGTGCTAGCAAGCCACTCTGACTCACCTAAAGCGAAAGAAAAAAAAAAAAAGCCTACAGCACCTGGTATTCCCAGGCGGTCTCCCATCCAGGTACTAACCAGGCCCGACCCTGCTTAACTTCTGAGATCAGACGAGATCAGGTGCTTTCAGGGTGGTATGGCCGTAGGCTCTAGAAGTACTGATTTTGGGACTCTTAGCTTGCTTCACTCAACTTCAGTGCTAGCAAGCCACTCTGACTCACCTAAAGCGAAAGAAAAAAAAAAAAAGCCTACAGCACCTGGTATTCCCAGGCGGTCTCCCATCCAGGTACTAACCAGGCCCGACCCTGCTTAACTTCTGAGATCAGACGAGATCAGGTGCTTTCAGGGTGGTATGGCCGTAGGCTCTAGAAGTACTGATTTTGGGACTCTTAGCTTGCTTCACTCAACTTCAGTGCTAGCAAGCCACTCTGACTCACCTAAAGCGAAAGAAAAAAAAAAAGAAGCCTACAGCACCTGGTATTCCCAGGCGGTCTCCCATCCAGGTACTAACCAGGCCCGACCCTGCTTAACTTCTGAGATCAGACGAGATCAGGTGCTTTCAGGGTGGTATGGCCGTAGGCTCTAGAAGTACTGATTTTGGGACTCTTAGCTTGCTTCACTCAACTTCAGTGCTAGCAAGCCACTCTGACTCACCTAAAGCGAAAGAAAAAAAAAAAAGCCTACAGCACCTGGTATTCCCAGGCGGTCTCCCATCCAGGTACTAACCAGGCCCGACCCTGCTTAACTTCTGAGATCAGACGAGATCAGGTGCTTTCAGGGTGGTATGGCCGTAGGCTCTAGAAGTACTGATTTTGGGACTCTTAGCTTGCTTCACTCAACTTCAGTGCTAGCAAGCCACTCTGACTCACCTAAAGCGAAAGAAAAAAAAAAAAAGCCTACAGCACCTGGTATTCCCAGGCGGTCTCCCATCCAGGTACTAACCAGGCCCGACCCTGCTTAACTTCTGAGATCA